>NW_027206807.1:2500-163132 GCF_032191515.1 Phaenicophaeus curvirostris | reverse complement strand
GGAAGTGCCGTGCCTCCCCCCGCGCCCCCCCCCAACATGGCGCTGCTGCTGAGCTGCGTCCTGGGCCCGCGGCTCTACCGGGTTTACCGGGCCCGAGGGGCTGGGGGGGCGCGGGGGGAGCGCGGGGACGCGGCCTGGGTGAGGGGGGGGGTCTCCATAGTAATTTGGGGGGGGGGCTGTCCTGGGGGGGGGGAGAGGGGAGGGGTCTGTGGTGATGGGGGGGACCCCGGGGTCTCCATGGTAACGGGGAGGGGATATGGGGGGGTCTCCGTGGTAACGGGGCGGGGGGGGAGTGTCCATATTGATTGGGGGGGTCCCACGTCAATGGGGGGGGTGTAAGGTAATGGGGGGCGACACGGGGGGGGTCCTGAGTTAAAGGAGGGTTCGTTGGGGGGGGGTGTCAAGGGATTTGGGGGGTCCTGGGGATGGATTGGGGGGTCCTGGGGGGGTCTGGGGCGGGGGGGGAGAGTGTGAAAGGGAGGGGAGGGGGGGGTGTAAAATGGCGCCCCCCCCCCCCCCCCCCCCCAGGACTCGTACTACCAGCCGCGGGCGCTGGAGAAGCACACGGACAGCGTCCTGGCGCTGGTGAGGGGGGGGCGACTCCGTGTGTGTGTCCCCCCACCCCAAAAATCAGGGGGGGTCCTGTCCCCGTTCTCCATTGCTGTGAAACCCCCCCCCCCCCCCCCCCCCCCCCCCCCCCAAACCCCAGAGTCCCCTTAGAGACCCCCCCGCCCCAGGCTTGGTAACCCCCCCCTTAGCCCCCCCCCCCATATTCCCCCCCAACCAGGACCCCCCATTTCCCCTCCAGCCCCTCACCCAGACCTTGGGACCCCCCTTGGGGCTCCCCATTTCCCCCCCAGCCCCCCCAGACTTGGGACCCCCCCCCCCATCTGCCACCCTGGCCCCCCCCAGACTTGGAGACTCCCCCTTTAGGCCCCTCATTTGCCCTCCAGCACCCCCAGGCTTGGTGACTCCCCCCTTAGCCACCCCCCCGCCGGGCCCCCCCCAGACTTGGGGACACCCCCTTAGGGCCCCCATTCCCTCTCCCAGCGCCCCCCAGACTTGGGGACCCCCCCCCCTTTAGGCTCCCCATTCCCCCCCTAGACTAGGTGATCCCCCCTTAGGGCCCCCCCAGCCCCTCACTCAGTCTTGGGAACCCCCCCCAGGGCCCCCCATTTCCCCCCCCAGCCCCTCCCCCAGAGTTGGGGCTGCCCCTCTGGGACTTGGGGGGCCCCCCCCTCACCTGCTGCCCCCCCCCTCAGGCCTCGGTGCTCTGGTCTCTCTCCTACTACGTCTCCCCCCTCGCCGTCTTCTACCTGTACAGAAAAGGTGGGGGGGGTCTGGGGGGGCTCGGGCTGGTTTGGAGGAGCCAATAGGCAATGGGGGGGGCGAAATGGGGGGGTCTGTGGGGTTGGGGGGGGCAAACGGGTGCGTTGTGGTTCAGGGAGGGTTGGAGTTTATCCTGGGGGGGGGGTCTGGGCTGGTTTTGGTGGGGGCTGGGGGTGGTTGGGGGCTCTGAGGGGGCAGATAGGTGAGGGGGGGGGCAAAATGAGGGGGGGGGCTGTGGGGTAAAGGAGTTTGTTGTGGTTCGGGGGGGGGTCTGGGCTGGTTTTGGGGGCTCGGGGGGGGTCAGGAGTTGGGGGAGCTGTGTCGGTGACCCCCCCCCTGTCCCGTCCCCCCCTAGGGCTGCTGACGCTGTCGCGGGTGGGTGCCGCTGTCGCACTGCGCGGGCACCGTGGCGCTGCTGCTGGCGGGGGTCGCCTGCCTGCGAGGTGAGGGGGGACCCCGATTCCCTGCAGCCCCCGCAGAGGGGCCCCAAACCCCCTCGATTCCCTGCAGCCCCCCCGGTTCCGTCCTCACGGGCCCTTTCTGCCCCTTCTCCCACCCCCCATTTCCCTCTAGTCCCCCTTCCAGATTTGGGGACCCCCCCTTCCTCCCCATTTTTCTCCCCCATTCCCCTCGTTTCCTCTCCAGCCTTTTCCAGAATTGGGGAGCCCCCGTTTCTCCTTCCTCCCCGTTTCTTCCTCCCCCAATTTCTTCCCCCCCACCATTTTCCCTGCCCATTCTCCCACCCCCAACTCCTTTTCATTTCTCTTCCAACCCCACAAACTTTGGGGCTCCCCCAGTTTCTCCCCCCCCCTTTCTCCCCCCCTCCCAGCCCCCCCGATTTCTCACCCCTTTGCCCCCCAGGCCTCGGCCGCTGGACGAACCCCCAGTACGTGGAATTCATCTCGGTGCTGGAGCAGAGCCACCGCCTGGGCACCCCTGAAAGCAAGGTGACCCCCCCCTTGGGGCCCCCCAAACCCCAGGGAACCCCCCACTATATCTCGGGGGGCCCTCACCCCATTTTTCACCCCCCCCCAGCGCAAACTGAACCGTTATTCCTTCGATTTCCGGAGCTGGCCTGTCGACTTCCGCTGGGACAGCGACGGCCCTGCCTGGTGAGACCCCCCCGGGACCCCCCCCAGCCTTGGGGACACCCCGAGACCCCTCTATAATCCTCAGGACCACCCCCGAGCCTTGGGGACCCCCCAAACCTCTTCTATAACCCTCAGGATCCCCCCCGGGACCCTCCCCAGACTTCCTCAAACTCTGGGGACCCCCCTAGAACCTCCTCAACCCCTCTATAACCCTGGGGGCTTCTTGGGACCCCCCCCCGAGACTCTCTTATAACCCTGGGGATCCCCACAGGACCCCCCAAAACCTGAGGACCCTTTGGGATCCCCCCCAACTCTCCTATAACCGTGGGGGCCCCCCTGGGAGACCCGCAAACCCTGAGGACCCCTCGGCACCCATCCTCAGACCCCCCTATAGTCCTGGGGACCCCCATGTGACCCCCCAGATCCCCCTATAACCCTGGGGACCCCTCGAGACCCCCCCCAGACTTCCCTATAACCCTGGGGATCCCCGCTGGGACCCCCACAAACCCTGGGGACCCCCGAGACCCTCCTATAACCCTGACGACAACCCCCAGGGTCCCCCCATCATCCTGTTCCCCCCTCCCAAAGCCTCGGGGATGCCCCAACCCCCCCCCCCCCCCCCAAAAAAAAACCTGGGGCTGCTCTTTCCCAGTCCTGGGCCCCCCCTGACCCCCCCTCCTTGTCCCCAGGGGGGGGTCCCGGTCGGTTCCGCTGCTTCGCGCCCGCCCCGAGCCCCCCCGGCCCTGGTGGGAGCGGCTGCTGGGGGCCCCCGGGAGGCTCGGAAGGTGAGGGGGGGGCCCCTGGGGCTGGGGGAGGGGGCGTGGCCAGGGAGGGGGCGTGGCCAAGGAGATGATTGACAGGTGGGGGCGTGGTCAGATGGAGAGGGGGCGGGGCCAAGGAGATGATTGACAGGTGGGGGCGTGGCCAGATGGAGAGGGGGCGGGGCCAACGAGAATCACGTGATGCTCAAGGGGCGGGGCCACCCCCTTCCAGGTGTGTGAGGGGAATAGAGGGGCCTGTGGTGGGCGGGGCCAAGGGGTCTCTGGCCACGCCCCCCGAGTGGGCGGAGCCTAAACCCCCCCACCCCCCCCCCCTCACCCAGGCTGGTGCTGGCTGCGGACGCTGGGCCGGCGGCTGCTGTTCCCGGGGTCGGTGCGGCTGCTGCAGCGAGCGCTGCTGCCCACCCTGCTGCAGGGCCAGGCGCGCCTCGTGGAGGAGGTGAGACCCGAAAAAAACCCCTGAAACGGACCCAAAAATGGCCTCCGGCAGCACTGACGCCCACCCAGAACCCTGAAACGGCCCCAAAAACGGCCCCAGGAGCACCGAAATCTCCAAAAAAACCCTGAAATGGACCCCAAAACGGCCCTGGAGCATTGAAACACCATAAAAACCCTGAAACGGACCCAAAAACGGCCCCAGGAGCACCGAAATCTCCAAAAAAACCCTGAATGGACCCCAAAACAGCCCTGGGAGTACCGAAACCCCCCAAAACCCCTGAAATGGACCCCAAAATGGCCCCGGGAGCATCGAAACACCACAAAACCCTGAAACAGACCCAAAAACGGCCCCGGGAGTACCGACACCCCCACCAAAACCCTGAAACGGCCACAAAAACGGCCCCAGGAACACCAACCCCCCCCAAAACTCTGAAATGGACCCCAAAATGGCCCTGGGAGCACTGAAACACGACAAAACCCCTGAAACGGTCCCAAAAATGGCCCCAGGAGCACCAAAACCCCCCAAAAACCCTGAAATGGACCCCAAACGGCCCTGGGAGCATTGAAACACCATAAAAACCCTGAAATGGACCCAAAAACGGCCCCAGGAACACCAAAGCCCCCCAAAACCCCCTGAAATGGACCCAAAACCGGCCCCGGGAGCACCGAAACCCCCCCAAAACCCTGAAATGGACCCCAAAACGGCCCTGGGAGCAACAAAACACCCCCAAAAATCCTGAAACAGACCCCAAAACCCCAAAACGGTCCAAAAACAGCCCCGGGAGCACCAAAAACAGTCCTGGGAGCCACAAAACCCTCTGAAAAAACCTGAAATAGCACCAAAAACGGCCCTGGGAGCACCAAAACCCCACAAAAACCCTGAAAAAGATTCCTGAACCCTCAAAATCTCTTCCGAGCCCCCCCCAAAACATCTTCGTTGACCCTAAAACCAACTCTCTAAGCTTACAAACCCCACTCTAAATCCCCGAATAGTCTCTGAGCCCCCCCAAAACCCCCACCCCGAGCCCAAATCCCCCCTCCGAGCCCCCCAAAACCTTTCTCGATCTTCTCCATCCCAGTTCGAGGGGCAGCGGGCGAAGCTCCTGGCGTGCGACGGCAACGAGATCGACACCATGTTCATCGATCGGCGCGGGGGCAGCGACCCCCGGGGCGGCACTTGGTCTGGGGGGGGGCTGTGGGGCTGGGAGGGGGGGTTCTGTGGGGCTGGGGGTGTTTTTATGGGGCTGGGGGGTGGTTTTGTGGGGCTGAGAGGGGGTTCTGCGGAGCTGGAGAGAGAGTCTATGGGGCTGGGGGTGTTTCTATGGGGCTGGGAGGGATTCTATGGGGCTAGAGAGGGTCTCTATGGGGCTGGGAGGGATTCTATGGGGTAAGAGGGAGTCTCTATGGGGTTGGGGGGGTCTCTATAGGGCTGTGACCCCCCTGATTTTTTTTCTAGGTCATTTGCTGCGAGGGCAACGCCGGCTTCTACGAGGTCGGGTGCCTCTGCACCCCTCTGGAGGGTACGGAACCACAGACCCTGCCCCATAACAACCCCCCCCTGAGCTTCCCCAGCCCCACGGAGACCCCCTGATGTCCCCCCCCCAGCCCCATAGAGCTCCTCATATTCTCCCTCCCCCCCCAAACTCCATGGATCATTCCTGCCCCATAGCAGGACTGGGAGGGCTGGGCTGAACCATGTTAACTTTGGGGGGGGTGTTAGCTTTTTTTATCTGTAATTAAGTGGGGTTTTTTATTATTTTTAGATTTTTGGGGGGTAAATTTTAATTTTTGGGGTACCTGCTTTAACCTCGTTTCCTTCTGGGGGGGCCTCCTGGGGCCCAGAGCGGGGGTGATCCCTCAATTTTCTCCCTCCCAGCTGGTTACTCCGTCCTGGGCTGGAATCACCCCGGATTCTTTGGCAGCACTGTGAGTCCTGACCCCCCCACCTTGGGTTTTGGGGTCCCCCCCTGGGTTTTGGGGCCCCCCTGACCCCCCCCTTTTCCGCAGGGGGTGCCGCTGCCGCAGAGCGAGGCGAACGCGATGGACGTTGTGCTGCGATTCGCGCTGCAGCGGCTGAATTTCCCCCCGCGCCGCATCGTGCTCTACGCCTGGTCCATCGGCGGCTTCACGGGTGGGGACTGGGAGGCACTGGGAGGGACTGGGAGGGACTTGGGGAGGCACTGGAGTGAGTTTGGGGGGCACTGGGAGGCACTAGGAAAGAATTGGAGGGCACTGGAGTGAGTTTGGGGGGCACGGGAAGGGATGTGAGGAGCACTAGGAAGGTTTGGAGGGCACTGGGGAGTACTGGGAGGGATTTGGGGGGCACTGGGAGGGACTAGGAAGGCCTTGGGGGGCCCTGAGAGAGACTGGGAGGGGACTGGAGCGAGTCTGGGGGGCACTGGGAGGGACTGGGAGTGGACTGGAGTGAGTTTTGGGGGTGCTGGGAGGCACTGGGAATGGACTGGAGCGAGTTTTGGGGGTACTGGGAGGCACTGGGAGTGGACTGGAGTGAGTTTTGGGGGCACTGGGAGGGACTGGGAGTGGACTGGAGTGAGTTTTGGGGGTGCTGGGAGGCACTAGGAAGGACTTGGGGGCACAGAGAGAAACGTGAGGAGCACTGGGAAGGTCTGGGGGACACTGGGGAGCACTGGAGGGACTAGGGGGGCACTAGGAGAGACTGGGGGGCACTGGGAGGGACTTGGAGGGCACTGGGCACCCCTTTTTTCTAGCCCCCTCCCCCAGGAGCACCTTGTACCCCCAAGGCATGCGATGAGGAGGAAGAAGGGGTCCCCCCTATCTTGGGGATCTCCTTTCAGATTCTGGGGTCTCCCCCCGACTTTGGGGACCCCCCGAACCCCCTTTTTACTCTCTTTCCCCCCCATCCCAGCCACGTGGGCGGCCATGTCGTACCCTGAGCTGGGGGCTCTGGTCCTCGACGCCTCCTTCGACGACGTCCTCCCCCTCGCCCTCAAGGTGCTGCCGCGAAGCTGGCGTGAGTCACCCCAAAAATGGGGACCCCCCCAAACCCCCCTGGGGATCCCCCTAAATTCTCTGTCCCCACCCCCCCCCAGACCCCCAAAACCCTTCAGAACTAGCAACACCCCCCTGCAAAATCCCTCTGGGAGCCCCAAAACCCCTTTGTTTCACCCCCAAAAAACCTTGGGGACCCCCAAAACCCTCGAGAACCACCAACATCCCCCCCCAAATCCATCTGGGACCCCGAAAACCCTTTTTTTTCCCCAAAAAAAAAACACCTGGGGAACCCCCCAAACCCCACCCGGACCCCCAAAACCCTCCAGAAATGCCAATCCCTCCCCCCAGAATCCCTCTGGGACCCCCAAAACCCTTTGCTTCCCCCTCAAATCCATTGGGACACCTCCCCACCCGTTCATTAACCCCCTCTCGTTAATCTCTCGTTATCCAGGTAATTTGGTGACTCAGACGGTGCGGGAGCACCTGAATCTCAACAACGGGGAGCAGCTCTGCAGGTATTGGGGCTCCCTTTTCTGTTTTGGGGTCCCCCCCTGTTTTAGGGTCTCCTGATGGGCTGGGGCTCGTTTTGGGGACCCCCCAGCCCCTTTTTTGTGCCCCCCCCCAGGTACCAGGGGCCGGTGCTGCTGGTGAGGAGGACGAAGGACGAGATCATCACCACCACGTGGGTGCCTGAAACGGGGACCCCCCCCCCCAAAAACGGGGACCCCCTAACCCTGGGACCCCCCCAAAACCCCAGAACGCGTGAAACGGGGACCCCCAAGTCCTGGGACACCCCAAAATGGGGATCACCCCAAACTCTAGGGGCTCTGGAAAATGGGGATTCTCGAAATGGGATGTCCCCCACCCCCAAAACTCTGGGGTCCTCCAAACCCCCCTTTTGCACCCCCCCCCTCAATTTCTGTCCCCAGGACCCCCGACGACATCGGCTCCAACTGCGGCAACGAGCTCCTGATGCGGCTGCTGCGGCACGGTGGGGAGGGGGGCAAAAGGGGGGTCTGGGGGGCAAAAATGGAGGCTGGGGGGGTAGAAAAAGGTCTAGGGGAGCAAAAATGGGGGTCTGGGGGTGTAAAAAGGGGTTTGGAGAGGAAGAAACGAGGGGCTGGGGGGGTGAAAAAGGGGCTCAAAGGGCAGGAATGGGGTCTAGAGGGGTAAAAGGGGTCTGGGGGGGCAAAATGGGGGTTCGGAGAGGTAAAAAGGGGTCTGGGGGTAAAAAAAATGGGGGCCTGGGGGTAAAAAGTGGGTTTGAGGGGTAAAATGGGGTTTGGGGGGGAAGAAACGAGGGGCTGGAGGGGTGGAAAAGAGACTCAGGGAACATAAATGGGGATTTGGGGGAGTAAAAAGGGGGTTGGGGGCATTAAAGGGAGCCTGGGGGTAGAAATTGGGGTCTGGGGGGGTAAAATGGGGGCTTGGGGGGTAAAATGGGGTCTGGGGGGGCAGAAAGTGGGGGGGTGGGGGGTAAGGAGGGGTCTGTGCCCCCCAGGTACCCCAAGGTGATGGCGGGGGAGGGCGCGACCATCGTCCGCGAGTGCTGGAGGCGGCGAGTGGCTGGAGGCGGCGCCGGCCGAGCAGGGTGAGACCCCCCCCGACCCCCAGCCCCACACCTGTGGGGTGGGATGTGGGGCTCTGACCCCCATGTGTGGGGCGCAGGGGCTCTATGGGGGGGTCTGTGGGGCTCTGACCCCCACGTGTGGGGCGCAGGGGCTCTGTGGGGGGGATCTGTGGGGCTCTGACCCCCATGTGTGGGGCGCAGGGGCTCTATGGGGGGGTCTGTGGGGCTCTGACCCCCATGTGTGGGGCGCAGGGGCTCTGTGGGGGGGGTCTGTGGGGCTCTGACCCCCACGTGTGGGGCGCAGGGGCTCTGTGGGGGGGGTCTGTGGGGCTCTGACCCCCACGTGTGGGGCGCAGGGGCTCTATGGGGGGGATCTGTGGGGCTCTGACCCCCATGTGTGGGGCGCAGGGGCTCTATGGGGGGGTCTGTGGGGCTCTGACCCCCACGTGTGGGGCGCAGGGGCTCTAGGGGGGGGATCTGTGGGGCTCTGACCCCCACGTGTGGGGCGCAGGGGCTCTGTGGGGGGATCTGTGGGGCTCTGACCCCCATGTGTGGGGCGCAGGCGCGGTGGCCGCTCGCTGCCCCGTTGACGAGCGTTGGTGCCGCGAGACCCTTGGCGCCTTCTCTGGGGACCGGGACCCCCCCTTCCCGTGGGGCCTGGGTGAGGCGCTGGGGGGCAGGGGGGGGGCTGGGGGGGGCTATAGGGGGGCTGGGGGCAGCCTATGGGGCGGGGGGGGGCTATGGGGCAGTCTGGGGGTCCAGTTGTGGGGCAGGGGGGGCTCTAGGGGGTCTGTGGGGCAGAGGGGGGGGCTATGGGGCAGTTTGGGGGTCCAGTTTTGGGTCTGGGGGGGCTGTGGGGGGCTCTAGGGGGTCTGTGGGGCAGAGGGGGGGCTATGGGGCAGTCTGGGGGTCCGGTTAGGGGGCAGGGGGGGTCTGTGGGGCAGCTTATGGGGCAGAGGGAGGGCTATGGGGGGGGCTATATGGGAGCTATGGGGCAGCCCCCCCCCCGTTAACCCTTTCCCCCCCAGGCGAGGCGCTGGACTCGGCACAGCGGCAGCAACTCGCGCTCTTCCTGGTGAGACACCCCCCCCCCCCCCTTTCCCCCTCCCCTATTTGCCCCTCCCCCTCCCCTATTAGCCCCGCCCCCTTCCCTGGAGGGGGAGGGGCCTAAGGTGGGGGGAAGGGGGTGCTGAGCAGCTCCTGACCCCCCCCTTTGCCCCCCCCCCCCCCCCCCCCCCCAGGCCCAGCACCACCTCCAGGACTTCGAGGCCTCGCACTGCTCGCCCCTCCCCCCCCAGGTTTTCCGTCCCCCCCGCCCGCTCGGCCCCTCCCCCGCTCATTAAACCCCACGATCTTTTGTACCCGCGTCTTAATTAACGAGGCGGGGGGGGGGGGAGCTAATAAAGCTAATAAAGCTTAAAAACTGGGGGGGGGGGGGGGAGGTTGGGGGGCGGCTGTAGCAGGGGGAGCCCCTTCCTGGGACCCCGACTCATTGAGTCCCTGAGGCCGGAATAGGACTGATCCTCACTGGAGGAGCCGGTCCTTGCTGGGAGCACTGGGAGGGGTGGGGGGGTCCTACCTCGTTATCCATTGACCAGAACTGCTGACTCAGCCAAATCGCCTTTATTGGGGGGGGGGGGGGTCCCAAGAGGATTTGGGGGGTCCAGGCCGGGGGGGGGGGTGGTCATTGAGGTTGGGGGGGGGGTCACAGCATCCTCCTCATCATCTCCTCGGCTTCCAGAACCTTCTGCAGCTCGGCCTCCATCTGTGCCAGCTGGGGGGGGACACACGTGTGGGTCCCAGCCCCCCCCTCCTTCTTGGAGCCCCCCCAAACCCACATTTTACCCCCCCCACTCCCCATTTTTCCCTTCTCAACCCCCCCTTTCACCCCCCCAAACTCCCCTTTTACCCCCCCAAAACCCCTTTTTACCCCCCAAAACCCCTTTTTCCCCCCCTAAACCCCTTTTTCTGTCCCCCAACCTTTGCGGCCTCGGCCTCCTGCACGTTGGGGGGCACCTTCTGTTGATACTCGGGGCCCCCCCGGCGCTCGCGCAGCCGCTGCAGCCCCCGCTCCAGCTCCCCCCGGCGCCCCCCGAGCCGCGACAGCTCCTTCCCCGCGTCCACGATGCCCTGGAACGGGGGGCAAGCGCCCCAAAAACGGGTCAGGACCCCTTCAAAATGGGGTGAAACCCCACAAAACGGGGCGAAACACCCCCAAAATGGAGTGAAATGACCCCAAAATGGAGTGAAACCCACACAAAACGGAAAGAAACGACCCCAAAATGGAGTGACAGCCCCCAAAATGGAGTGAGAGCCCCCAAACTGGAGTGAAATGACCCCAAAATGGAGTGAAACCCCCACAAAACGGAAAGAAACAAGCCCAAAATGGAGTGAAATGACCCCAAAATGAAGTGAAACCCCCACAAAACGGAAAGAAACGACCCCAAAATGGAGTAAGAGCCCCCAAAATGGAATGAAATGACCCCAAAGTAGAGTGAAACCCCCACAAAACGGAAAAAAATGACCCCAAAATGGAGTGAGAGCCCCCAAAATGGAGTGAAACGACCCCAAAATGGAGTGAAACCCCCACAAAATGGAAAGAAACGACCCCAAAATGGAGTGAAATGACCCCAAAATGGGGTCGGACCCTCACGAAAATGGGGGGACCCTCACCAAATGGGGCAAGACCACCCCCCAAATGGGATCCGGAGGGTTTTTTGGGGGGGTCTGGGGGCTTTTGAAGGGGTCTGGGGGGTTGTTTGGGGCGCCAGGGGGGTTTGGGGGAGGGTCCTGGAGGGTTTTTTGGGGTCCTGGGGGGGTCTGGGGGCTTGTGGAGGTGTCGGGGGGGGGGTTTGGGGTGCCAGGAGGGGTTGGGGAGGGTCCTGGAGGCATTTTTTGGGGTCTCTGTGGGTTTTGGGGGGGTCCTGGAGGCTTTTTTGGGGTGTCTGTGGGTTTTGGGGGGCCCCGAGCGGTTGTTTTGGGGCTCACCTTGAGCAGGAGGTGCACGGTGCAGCGCTCGGAGGCGACGGCGACGGCGCAGCCCGGGGGGGGCTCCTGCCCCGCCCCCAGCACCCGCACGGCCCCCACCCCCCCCAGGGCGCGGATGTGGGGGCGACCCCGGCCCGCGACTGCCCCCCACGTGGGGTCTGGGCACTGCAGGAAACCTGGGGGGGGGGCAAAAGGGGGGGGTCAGCACCCCCAACTGCTCCCCCAAGCCCCTTTTGCCCCCCCCCAAACCCACCCCCAGATCCCATTTTACCCCCCCAGCCCCCTATTTGCCCCCCCAAGACCCCATTTTACCCCCCCCACTCGCCTTAAAAGCCCCCCAGACCCACATTTCCGCCCCTCAGACCCCCTTGTACCACCCCCAACCCCCTTTTCCCCCCCAGACCCCCTTTTGCCCCCCCAGGACCCCCCCATGGCCCCCTGTCCCCCCCCCCAGACCCCGTTTTTGCGTACAGGGGGGGCGCTGGCGCGTGAGCCCGTGGTCGGCGCGCAGCCCCCTCAGCGCCCGCACGATGCTGAGCACGAACTCCATGGCGGCCTCGGCCTCCTCGTCCCTCAGGGAGAACTGGGGGGGGGTTAAAAAGAGGAGTCAGACCCCCCCCCCCGACACCCCAAAACCCACGAGACCCCCTTACCCCCCAAATCTCCCCATTCCAGGCCCCCAGGACCATCCCGAATCCCCCAACCTCCCCCCCAGGACCCCCAAATCTCCACCACAGGACCCCCAGACCCCTCGATTTCCCCCCCCCGGACCCCAAATCTCCCCCCTAGAACCCCCAGACCCCCCGATTTCCCACCCAGGAACCCAAATCTCCCCCCCAGGACCCCCAGACCCCTCGATTTCCCCCCCCGGACCCCAAATCTCCCCCCTAGGACCTCCCAGACCCCCCTGACTTCCCCCACAGGACCCCCAATCTCCCCCCCAGAACCCCCAGACCCCTTGATTCCCCCCCCAGGACCCTCAGACTCCCCAATTTCCACCCCCAGACGCCCCAATTTCCCTCCCAGGACCCCAAATCTCACCCCCAGGATCCCCAGACCCTGCGATTTCCCCCCCAGCACCCCAAATCTCCACCCCCCAGATACCCCAATTTCCCCCCCCGGGCCCCCAAATCTCCCCCCTAGGTCCCCCAGACCCCCCAACTTCCCACCCAGGAACCCAAATTTTCCCCCCCGGACCCCCCGACTTGACCCCCAGACCCCTTGATTCCCCCTCTCCGGACCCCCAGATGCTCCAATTTCCCTCCCAGGACCCCAAATCTCCCCCCTCAGGACCCCCAGACCCTGACATTTACCCCCAGACCCCTTGATCCCCCCCCCCGGACCCCCAGACGCCCCAATTTCCCTCCCGGGACCCCAAATCTCACCCCCAGGACCCCCAGACCCTGCGATTTGCCCCCCAGCGCCCCAAATCTCCCCCTCAGATCCCCCAATTTCCCCCCCCCGGACCCCCAATCTGCCCCCCTCACCTCGTGGGTCTCGGGGTAGGGGCAGAGGTGGATGCTGGGGGGCGCGGGGGGTGCGCGGGGGGGCAGCCGCTGCCACAGCTCCTCGGTGACGAAGGGCATGAAGGGGGCGAGCAGCCGCAGCCCCGCGTCCAGGCACACGAACAGCGTCTCCCGCGCCGCCCCCGCGCTCCCCACGTCCCCCCCGGACCCCTCCTCCTCCTCCTCCTCGGCACCGGGGACCCCCCCGGGCCCCCCCTCGGCCGCTTCGGCTCGCGACAGCACCGGCTTCACGCACTCCTGCAGACAGAGACCATCCCAGTAGCACCAGTCAGGCCCCAGTTCATTCCAGCGTCCCCGGTCTGGCCCCAGTCAAGCCCCAGTCTCGTCCCGGTGTCCCCATCCCACCCCTGTTCCCATCCCAGTGTCCCCAGTCTGGCCCCAGCCCCGTCCCAGTGTCACCAGTCAGGCCCCAGCCCGATCCCAGTGTCCCCAGTCCCATCTCAGTGTCCCCAGTCTGTCCCCAGATCCGTCCCAGTATCCCCAGTCAGGCCCCAGCCCCGTCCCAGTGTCCCCAGCCCGATCCCAGTGTCCCCAGTCTGTCTCCAGCCCGATCCCAGTGTCTCCAGTCAGGCCCCAGCCCGATCCCAGTGTCCCCAGCGCGATCCCAGTGTCCCCAGTCTGTCCCCAGTCCCGTCCCAGTATCCCCAGTCTGTCCCCAGCCCGATCCCAGTGTCCCCAGTCCCATCCCAGTGTTCCCATTCTGTCCCCTGGCCCATCCCAGTGCCTCCAGCCCCATCCCAGTGATCCCAGTCTGTCCCCAACCTGATCCCAGTGTCCCCACATCCTATCCCTGTTCCTGTCCCAGTGTCCCCAGTCTGTCCCCAGCCCCATCCCAGTGTCCCCAGCCCCATCCCAGTGTCCCCAGCCCCTTCCCACCCCCGTGTCCCCCTCCCAGTGCTCCCAGTGCCCCCAGTCTCACCAGGAAGACGTCGCAGAGCTCATAGAGCCAGAACCCGTGAGCAGCCGAGGTGGCGCCGGGGAAGTCGAAATCCTCGAGGGCGGCTCCGCACGAGCCCACGGCGGCGGCTAAACGGCTCAGGACCCAGCGCTCCGCGAGCCCCGCGCCCACTGGGACCTGCGGAGACCATACTGGGAGCACTGGGAGGGACTGGGAGCACTGCCCAGCCCCATAGATTAGCCTCCAGCCCCCCGTGTGTGGGTCTCAGCCCCATAGACTGGCTCCCAGCCCCCCAGTTTTGGCTCCCAGCCCCCTAGATCAGCTCCCAGCCCCCTAGATCGGCTCTCAGCCCCATAGATCGGCTCCCAGACCCATAGATCAGCTCCCAGCCCCATAGATCGGCTCCCAGCCCCCTAGATCGGCTCTCAGCCCCATAGATCAGCTCCCAGCCCCATAGATGGGCTCCCAGCCCCCTAGATGGGCTCCCAGACCCATAGATCGGCTCCCAGCCCCTTAGCTGTGGCTCCCAGCCCCATAGATCGGCTCCCAGCCCCACAGATCGGCTCCCAGCCCCCTAGCTGTGGCTCCCAGCCCCATAGATGGGCTCCCAGCCCCCTAGATGAGCTCCCAGCCCCATAGATGGGCTCCCAGCCCCCTAGATGAGCTCCCAGCCCCCTAGATGGGCTCCCAGCCCCATAGATCAGCTCCCAGCCCCATAGATCAGCTCCCAGCCCCATAGATGGGCTCCCAGCCCCATAGATCAGCTCCCACCCCATAGATCGGCTCCCAGACCCATAGATCAGCTCCCAGCCCCCTAGATCGGCTCCCAGCCCCCTAGCTGTGGCTCCCAGCCCCATAGATCGGCTCCCAGCCCCATAGATCGGCTCCCGGCCCCCTAGCTGTGGCTCCCAGCCCCATAGATTGGCTCCCAGCCCCCTAGATCGGCTCCCAGCCCCCTAGATGGGCTCCCAGCCCCATAGATCGGCTCCCAGCCCCCTAGATCGGCTCCCAGCCCCCTAGATGGGCTCCCAGCCCCACAGATCGGCTCCCAGCCCCACAGGCGTGGGTCGGTACCTGTGGGGCGGGGGGGGGCTGGAAGCCGGGCCCCAGGGCGCGCAGGACGAAGCGGGCGCCGTTCCAGATCTTGTTGCAGAAGTGGCGGTAGCCGAGCACCCGCCCCACGTCCAGGTTGATGTCCCGGCCTGGGGGGGGGACGGGGGGATCCCGGGGGTGGTTATGGGGGGCTAAGGCTGGCGTGGGGGGAGCTTATGGGGGTCTGGGGGGGCGGGGGGGGGGGTTATAGAGGCCTAGTGGGGGGCCTGGGGGGGCTTTATATGGGGTCTGGGGGGGTCTGGTGTGGGGTTCTGGGGGTCGGGGGTGTCTGGGGGGGGGTTATGGGGGTCTGGGGGGAGTTATGGGTGTCCCGGGGGGGGTTATAGAGGTCTAGGGGGACCCCTGGGGGGCTTTGTATGGGGTTTCGGGGGGGGGTTATAGGGGTTTGGGGGAGGTTATGGGGGTCTGGGGGGCTTCTGGGGGGGGGTTCTGGGGGTCGGGGGTGTCTGGGGGAGGGGTTATGGGTGTCCCGGGGGGTTATAGAGATCGAGGGGAACCCCTGGGGGGCTTTATACGGGTAATAGGGGGGGATATGGGGGTCTGGGGGAGTCCAGGGGTGTCAGGAATGGGGCTGGGGGGGTCCTGGGAGGGTGATGGGGGTCTGGGGGGGGGCATGTGGTGTTTTGGGGTGTTTTTGTGGTGTTTGGGGTGGTTTTGGGATGGTTTTGGGTGTTTCTGGGGTGTTTTGGGGGTGTTTGGGGTTGTTTTGGGGTCCCACCCTGGGCTGTGTAGGCGCAGAGGGCGAAGCGCAGGGCGTCGGTGCCGCACTCAGGGATCCCGTGGGGGAAATCGCGTTTCTTGAGGGGGAGGGAAAAAAAGTGTGGGGAGGGGTCACGGCAGCCCCAGACCCACCCCCAGTCACCCCAGTTCCGCCCCCGCCCTCCCCAGTCAACCCAGTTTCCCCCCCAACGCCCTCCCCAGACACCCCAGTTGCCCTCTCAGCCGCCCCTCAGTGGCCCCATTGCCCCCCCCCAGTTGCCCCCTGCCCCTCCCGCACCCCCAGTTGCCCCCCCGCCCTCCCAGTTTGCCCAGTTGCCCCACAGTCCCACCTGCCCCTCTCGCGCTCGCTCCAGCTCCGAAGGGTCCAAGTTGCTTTTCTCCAGCTGCTCGTGCAGCCCCTGCGGGAAAAAGGGGGGTGGGATACGGCGTTGGGGGGGGGCCAAACCCCACCAATTGCCCTCTAATTGCCCCTCCAATTGCCCCATTGCCCCCCTAACCCCTCGTCTTACTCCCCCCCAGCCCCCCCGTTGCCCCCCCACCTCGAGGGAGATGCCGTTGATGACGTCCAGGGGGTCGATGACGTTGCCCAGGGATTTGCTCATCTTGCGCCCGTGGGCGTCGCGCACAATCGCGTGGAGATAGACCTGGGGGGGCACGGGGGGGGTCTCTGGGGGGGCTGGGGGGGGTTTGAGGGGGGTCTATGGGGGCCCTGTGGGGGTTTGAGGGGGTCTAGGTGGGGCTGGGGGGGGTTGGTGGGGCCTTACAGGGGTTTTAAGGGGGTTCTATGGGGGATTTGAGGGGGTCCTAGGGTGAATTTTGGGGGGCTGATGGGGTTGGGGGGCCCTATGGGGGGATTTAGGGGGTCTAAGGGGACCCTATGGGTGTTTGAGGGGATCTAGGGGGGGCTGGGGAGGGTTGAGGGGATGGATGGTGGAATTTGGGGGGGCTGTCGGGGCCTTATGGGGATTTTAAGGGGGGTCTATGGGGGATTTGAGAGGGTTCTAGGGTGAATTTTGGGGGGCTGATGGGGTTGGGGGGCCCTATGGGGGGATTTAGGGGGGTCTAGGGGGCATTTAAAGGGGTCTAGGGGGGGCCTATGGGGGTCTAGGGGGGATTTGGGGGGGGTCTCTGGGGAATGTGGGGGGTCCCTGTTGAGTTTTGGGGTTCGGGGGGGGTCCAGGGAGGGGTCCGGTTGGGTTTTGGGGGCTCCCAGTGGATTTCGAGGGGGTTCTGATGGATTCTGGGGGGGGAACCTGGGGCTCAGGGGGGGTCCTAGTGGTTTTTGGGGGCTCCCTGTTGGGTTTTGGGGTTCAGGGAGGGGCCCCGGGGGGTTTTGGGGTTCGGGGGGCACCTCGCGGAAGGGCAGCTGCCCCGTCAGCGCCAGCCCCAGCATCACCATCCGCGCCACCCAGAACCCCAGGATGTCGTGGCCCGTCTCGAGCAGCGAACCCGGGTAGAAGAGGGTCAGGTCCTGGGTCTGGGGGGGCCAAAAAAGGGGGTTCAGGGACCCCAAAACGGCCACGATTCACCCCAAAATCCACTGACCCACACACGCCCCCAAAATCCCCACACATCACCCCAAAAAACAGCTCCCAAAACCCAAAGAGGGACCCCCAATAGAGCAGGGCCAGGCCCTGGGTCTGAGGGGGCCAAAAAAGGGGGTTCAGGGACCCCAAAATCACCACAATTCACCCCAAAATTCACTGACACCCCCCATCCCCCAAATCCCCCCAAAAAACCAGCCCCCAAAACCCAAAGAGGGACCTCAACAGAGCAGGGCCAGGTGCTGGGCCTGAGGGAGCCAAAAAAGGGAGTTCAGGGACCCCAAAATCGCCTCAATTCACCCCAAAATCCACGGACACCCCCAAAATCCCCACAAATCACCCCAAAATCCCCACAAATCCCCCCCAACCCCCCCGCGCCCCCTCACGGTGTCGGGCCAGCCGAAAACGGAGAAGGGGAAGAGCCCCGAGGAGAACCAGGTGTCCAGCACGTCCTCGTCTGCCGCACCAGTAACACCAGTAAGACCAGTAGTACCAGCAGCACCAAGACCCCCCAGTGCCTCCCAGTCCATCCCAGTAGCCCCAGTGTCCTCCATTTCTCCCCCAGTCCCTTCCCAGTCTCTCCCAGTTCCCTCCCAGTGTCCCCCATTCCTCCCCAGTTCCTCCAGTCCCTTCCCAGTCCCTCCCAGTGCCTCCATGTCCCTTCCCAGTCCCTCCCAGTTCCCTCCCAGCGCCTCCCATTCCTCCCCGGTGCCTCCCAGTCCTTCCCAGTCCCTCCCAGTGTCCCCAGTCCCACCTTGCCGCAGCTGGACGTGCTCGGGGCTGACCCCGAAGGCTTTTGCCGCTTTCTCTCGCGCCTCCTCCTCGCTGCGGCCGCTCGCCCAGTAGCGCCCGTCCCCGTCCTGGACCCACAGCGACCCACGGCGTGACCCACAGCGACTCATAGGGACCCAGAGACCCATAGGGACCCACAGCGACCCCACAGTGACCCACGGCGTGACCCACAGCGACCCCATAGGGACCCAGAGACCCATAGGGACCCACAGCGACCCCACAGTGACCCACAGCGTGACCCACAGCGACCCATAGGGACCCACAGAGAGACCCCAGACCCATAGAAACCCATAGAGACCCCATAGGGACCCCGCAGGGACCCCCAGAGACCCATAGGGATCCATAGGGACCCATAGGGACCCACAGAGAGACCCCAGACACATAGAAACCCATAGAGACCCATAGGGACCCAGAGCGACCCACAGAGACCCATAGGGACCCCATAGGGATCCCACAGGGACCCACAGAGACCCATAGAGACCCACAGGGACCCCACAGAGTCCCATAGGGACCCATAGGGACCCATAGAGACTCCATAGGGACCCCCAGAGACCCATAGGGACCCCATAGTGACCCATAACAACCCATAGCAACCCACAGGAACCTTATAGAAACCCACAGGGACCCATAGAGACCCACAAAGACCCCACAGAGACCCATAAGGACTGATAGAGACCACCTCCTCTGCCCCCCAACTGCCCCTCCCCCCCCCGCCCCACAGCTGCCCCCCACCTCGCCGGGGGGGACACTGGGGTCGTCAATGGTGATGAAGTAGGCAGGGATGCGGTGCCCCCACCAGAGCTGCCGCGAGATGCACCAGTCCCTGAGGGAAAAAGGAGAGTTGGGGGCAGAAGAGGGGGGAAAGGGGGGAAAGGAGGGGGAAAAGAGGGGAGAAAAGGGGATTGGATGGGGGAATGGGGGGAAGAGGGCAAAAAGGAGGGAAAGGAGGAGAAAAGGAGGGGAAAATGGGGGGAAGGGGCGGTAAAAAGAGGGGGAAAAGGGGGAAAATGGGCGGGAAGAAAGGGGCGGGAAGAAAGGGGCGGGAAGAAAGGGGCGGGAAGAAAGGGGCGGGAAGAAAGGGGCGGGAAGAAAGGGGCGGGAAGAAAGGGGCGGGAAGAAAGGGGCGGGAAGAAAGGGGCGGGAAGAAGAAGAAGGAGGAGAAAAAGGGGCACGAGGGGCCGTGGGTGGATCTACGGGTCGGTCCGTGGGGCAGCCCACCTGCTGTTGTCCATCCAGTGGAACCAGGCCCTGGCGTGGCCCGGGGGGCGCAGTCGCAGCTCCCCGGAGCGCACGGCGGCGGCCGCGGCGCTCGCCAGATCCTGGCAGCGCAGGAACCACTGAGGCTTCAGCAGCGGCTCCAGCACGTCCTTGGAGCGGCTGCGGGGCACAGAGACCCACAGAGACCCATAGCGATCCACAGAGACACATAGAGACCCATAGACACCCCAGAGTGACCCACAGCAGCCCCACCACGACCCACAGACAGCCCAGAATGACCCATAGAGACCTACAAAGACCCCAGAGGGACCCATAGACACCTCAGAGGGACCCACAGCCACCCCACAGAGACCTATAGATACCCCACAGGGTCCCACAACAACTCAGACACCCCATAGCGACCCTTAACGACCCACAGACACCCCATAGCGACCCATAGATACCCCATAGTGACCCACAGAGACCCATAGACACCCCAGACTGACCCACAGCCCCTCTCCGTCTCCTCCTGCCCCCCAGGTCCCACATCTCCACCACCTTCTCCCAGCCCCACATCTCCCTCTGACCCACATCTCCTCCCACCTCCCCCTGCCCCCCAAGTTCCCTCCAGCCCCACATCCCCCCCCTGCGCCCCCCACCTGCAGATGGGCACCACCATGGGGTTCTCGCGCCGCCCCCGCAGCAGCCCCCGAGCCTCCAACGCCTCCAGCACGGCCACGCGAGCCTGGAACCGCGGCAGCCCCTGCGCCGCCACACCAGTCACACCCCAGTACCCACCAGGGACCCCCAGAGCCCTCCCAGTAACACCAGTCCCCTCCCAGTGCACCCGAGAGCCCCCCAGTGCATTCCCAATCCCTCCCAGTGCTTCCGACAGCCCTCCAGTGCCTCCCAGTCCCCTCCCAGTGCCCCTAAGAGCCCTCCAGTGCCACCCAGGCACCTCCCAGAGCCCCCCAGTCCCCTCCCAGTGCCTCCAAGAGCCTCCCAGTCCCCTCCCAGTGCCCCCCAGTCACCTCCCAGTGCCCTCCAGACCCCTCCCAGTGCCCCCAAGAGCACTCAAGTGCCCCCCAGTCTCTCCCATTCCCATCCCAATGCCCACCAGTCCCCCCAAGAGCCCTCCAGTGCCTCCCAGTGCCCACCAAACCCCTCCTAGTGCCCTCCAGCGCCCACCAGTCCCCTCCCAGTGCCCCCCAGTCCCGTCCCAGTGCCCCCCAGTCTCACCAGGAAGGGGGGGGGCACCCCGCAGAGCCGCCCGTCATCGCTGATGATGGAGACGCAGGGGAGCCCGTGGCGCTGCCCGACCTCGAAATCGGCCGCGTCGTGCGCCGGCGTCACCTTCACCGCACCTGGCGCAGGTGAGGGGGGTCGGTGGCCCCGTCCCCCTTATAGGCTGCTCCCCAGTGACTCCCCCTGCCCCATAGGTGACTCCTCCGGCCCCATAAGTGACTCACCGGTGCCGAACTCGGGGTCCACGAAGCCGTCGTGCAGCACGGGGAGCGTCTGCCCCGTGAACGGGTGTCGCACACGGCGCCCCCGAAGGTGCTGGGGGAGGTGGGGGGGGAAATGGGGTCAGGGAGACCCCCCCCCCCCCAGGCCACAAAACCCCCTCCCCAGGCCACGAAGGACACGGGGGGCACTTGTGGGGCAGGACGGGGGGCTGGGGGGGGCCTGGGAGGCACTTGCGGGTCGCGCCGTGGGTCGCACCTGGTAGCGGGGGTCGTCGGGGTGCACGGCCACGGCCGCGTCCCCCAGCATCGTCTCGGGGCGCGTGGTCGCCACCACCAGCTCCTCGGCCTCCTCTGCGGGACCCACAGAGACCCCATAGAGACCCACGGGGACCCCACAGCGACCCACAGGGACCCCACAGACACCCATAGGGACCCACAGAGACCCCATAGGGACCCACAGAGACCCCATAGGGACCCCATAGGGACCCCATAGGGACCCCACAGAGACCCACGGAGACCCCATAGAGACCCATAGGGACCCATAGGGACCCACAGAGACCCATAGAGACCCCATAGAGATCCATAGGGACCCCATAGAGACCCATAGCGACCCCATAGAGACCCACGGAGACCCCATAGAGACCCCATAGGGACCCATAGCGACCCACAGAGACCCCATAGAGACCCACAGAGACCCATAGGGACCCACAGAGACCCCATAGAGACCCACAGCGACCCCCAGAGACCCATAGCGACCCATAGCGAACCCCCCCACCCCATAGCGCCCCATATCCACCCCCCCTGCCCCATAGCGACCCCCAGGGCCCCTTACAGCACCCCCCTCCACCCCATAGCTGCCCCCCCCGCCCCACGGCCGCCCCACGGCACGTACCGCCCCCCTCCAGCGGGTAAGCGAAGGCGAAGATCACCCCGAACTCCACGGGCTCCTCGTAACCCGGGACCTTCAGCAGCGTCCGGCCCCCCAGCTCCCGCTTCTCCACCTGCCATGGGGGGCAGACCCATAGCGACCCATAGAGAGAGACCCCGCTGACCCACAGCGACCCACAGACACCCCCCGCTCAGCCCCACAGCACCCTTCCCCAGCCCCATAGCGTCCCCCCCCGCCCCACAGCTGCCCCCCAGCGTCCCCCCCCCGCCCCACAGCTGCCCCACACCTCGATGTCAGAGATGGCGGACTGCAGGGCGCACGACCAGTGCACCAGGCGGGTGCTCCTGTAGATCAGCCCCGACTCGTGCAGCCGCACAAACGCCTCCCGCACCGCACGGCACATTTTCTGTGGGGCAGGGGGGGGTCAGCGCCCCATAGGGAGAGCCCCAGACCCATAGAGAGAGACCCCAGACCCATAGAGAGACCCCAGACCCATAGAGAGAGAAAGACCAGACCCATAGAGAGATCCCCAGACCCATAGAGAGACCCCAGACCCATAGAGAGAGACCCCAGACCCATAGAGAGACCCCAGACCCATAGAGAGACCCCAGACCCATAGAGACCCCAGACCCATAGAGAGACCCCAGACCCATAGAGAGAGAAAGACCAGACCCATAGAGAGATCCCCAGACCCATAGAGAGACCCCAGACCCATAGAGAGAACTCCCAGACCCATAGAGAGACCCCAGACCCACAGACAGAGAAAGACCAGATCCAAAGAGAGATTCCCAGACCCATAGAGACCCCAGACCCATAGAGAGGGAGAGACCAGACCCACAGAGAGATCCCCAGACCCACAGAGAGACCCCAGACCCACAGAGAGACCCCCAGACCCCCCTGCCCCACATCTCACGGGGTCCATGGTGAAGCAGGCTCGGTCCCAGTCCATGGACGCCCCGAGGCGGCGCAGCTGCTGGTAGATGCGGTCGCCCTTCCTGTGGGGCAGAGCGGGGGGCTCTATGGGGGGCTCTGTGGGGCGCTACGGGGGGCTCTGTGGGGCGCTACGAGATGCTCTGGGGCGCTCTGGGTCGCCGTGGGGCACACTCACTCCTCCTTCCAGCGCCAGACCTCGCGCAGGAAGCCCTCGCGGCCGAGCTGGTGTCGCCGCAGCCGCCGCTCGCGCCAGAGGCGCCGCTCGACGACCACCTGGGTGGCGATTCCCGCGTGGTCGCAGCCCGGAGTCCACAGCGTCGTCGCCCCCCGCATGCGCTGCCTGTGGGGCACAGCGGGGACCCGCTATGGGGCAGGGGGAGCCGCTATGGGGCAGGGGGAGCCGCTATGGGGCAGGGTGTGGGGCACTGACCATCGCACCAGCGTGTCCTGGATGGCCACGGTCAGCGCGTGGCCCAGGTGCAGCGTCCCGGTGACGTTCGGGGGCGGCAGAACCAGCGCAAACACCCCCCGCGGGTTGGGGGCCGACAGCGACGGCCGCTGTGGGGCAGCCCCACACGTCAGGGCCTGCCCCACAAGGGCCCCCCCAGCCCCACAAGTGCCCCCTCAGCCCCACAAGTGCACCCCAAGTGCCCCCCCAGCCCCACAAGTGCCCCCCAAAGGACCCCCCGGCCCCACAAGTGAGCCCTGAGACACATAAGTGCCCCCCAAGTGCCCCCCTGCCCCCCAAGTGCCCCACAAGAGCCCCCTCAGCCCCACAAGTGCCCCCCAAAGGGACCCCCCAGCCCCACAAGTGAGCCCTGAGACACATAAGTGCCCCCCAAGTGCCCCCCTGCCCCACAAGTGCCCCACAAGTGCCCCCTCAGCCCCACAAGTGCCCCCCAAAGGACCCTCCAGCCCCACAAGTGACCCACAAGTGTTCCCCCTGCCCCGCAAGTGACCCCTCAGCCCCCCAAGTGCCCCCCAAAGAACCCTCCAGCCCCACAAGTGCCCCATAAGTGCCCCCTCAGCCCCACAAGTGCCCCCCCAGCCCCACAAGTGCCCCACAAGAGCCCCCTCAGCCCCACAAGTGCCCCCTAAAGGACCCCCCAGCCCCACAAGTGCCCCCCTAGCCCGACAAGTGCTCCACAAAGGGACCCCCCAGCCCCCCAAGTGCCCCCCCCAGCCCCCCAAGTGCCCCCCAAGCCCCCCTCACCCCGCACTCGGGTTTGAAGAAGCCTTGTTGCTCCCACCAGGGGTACCAGGCGGCCTCCACGTGCCCCGGGCTGTACGAGGGCGGCAGCGCGCGGCTCAGATCTGCCGGACGGACACACGGACACGGGGACAGACGGGGACACGAGGGCACAGGGAGTGAGGGACAGACAGACAGGGACAGACAGAGGGACGTTGGGGCCAGGTCCGACCCCCGCGTCCCCTGCCCCCCCACCCCCGTGTCCGTCTGTCCGTCCGTCTCACCCTTTTTCTCCCCCGGGGGTGTCTCCAGCTCCAGCTCCGACTCCCCCCGAGGTGGCGCCCGGAGCTCCCGATGCGGCTTCGGCTTCGCCCGCGCCTGCAACGGGACCCACAGAGTGACCCACGGCGACCCACAGGGACCTATAGGGACCCACAGAGTGACCCACAGCGACCCACAGTGACCCATAGGGACCCACGGTGACCCACAGGGACCCATAGGGACCCATGGCGACCCATAGGGACCTATAGGGACCCACAGAGTGACCCACAGCGACCCACAGTGACCCATAGGGACCCACAGCAACCCATACGGATCTATAGGGACCCACAGAATGACCCATAGGGACCTATAGCGACCCACAGGGACCCATAGGGACCCCATAAGGACCTATAGGGACACACAGCACGACACATAGAGACCTATAGGGACCCACAGCAACCCACAGTGACCTATAGGGACCCATAGGGACCCCACAGGGACCTATAGGGACCCACAGTGACCCATAGCGCGACCCACAGTGACCCACAGAGTGACCCACAGGAACCCGTAGGGACCTATACAGACCCATAGGGACCCCACATAGACCCATAGGGACCCCATAGGGACCCACAGGGACCCATAGCGACCCCATAGGCCACGTCCCCACCTGCTGCTCGCGGTTTTTCTCCATTTTCTGCTGGAACTTCTCCAGTTTCTCCCTTTTTTTCGCCTCCTTCTTCAGCTGCGCCGCCCGCTTCGCTTGGGGAGCCGCCTGCCCCGCGGCGTCCTGCCCCGCGGCGTCCTGCCCCACGGGCTTCAGCTCCACTGGGGAAAGCAGCGGGGCAGCTCCATCGCCTGCCCCATAGCGACCCCCGCGACGGGGCAGGGCCAGCCCCACAGCAGCCCCCCCCTGCCCCACAGCAGCCCCCCCTGCCCCATAGCGACTCACGGTGTGGGGCGGGCCCCTCGTCCCCGCAGAGCCCCACGGGGCCCAGCACGGCGCGGAAGTGGGGCAGCCCCACACACTCCAGGAACCAGCGGGTGACGTTGGGGTAGGGGGCGCGGGCGGCGGCGTCCAGGATCTGTGGGGCAGACGAGGATGGGGGGGGGGGGGGCGCACGACCCACAGCGACCCCATAGGGACCCCACAGAGACCCACAGGGACCCATAGGGACCCACAGAGACCCCACAGAGACCCATAGGGACCTATAGGGACGGGGGGGGTGGGGGTTGGAAGGGGGTGGGGGGGGGTGCTATAGGGCACGGGGGGGCACTATGGGTCACGCTATGGGGCAGGTTATGGGTCAGGGGGACTCACGCGCCGCAGGGGGGGCAGGAGGGCGCAGGCGACGCTGACGTCGGCCAAGGTGACGCGAGCCCCGACCAGGAACCGACGTCCCTGAAGCTTCGAGTCCAGCGCCCGGAGGGCTCGATGCAGCTCGGAATGAGCCCGGCCCTGGGAGACATCCCATAATAACCCCACAGCCACCCATAGAGACTCACAGAGACCCCATTGCTGCCCCATAGCCCCCCCTTTCAGCCCCGTAACCCCCATTTCTGCCCCGTAACCCCCATTTCTGCCCCATAGCCCCCCCTTTCAGCCCCATAACCCCCCCTTTCAGCCCCATAACCCCCCATTTCTGCCCCGTAACCCCCATTTCTGCCCCATAACACCCCCCTTTCAGCCCCATAACCCCCCATTTCTGCCCCATAGACCCCACCTTTCTGCCCCATAACCCCCCCTTTCTGCCCCATAGACCCCCCCTTTCAGCCCCATAACCCCCCCTTTCAGCCCTGTAACCCCCCTTTCTGCCCTGTAACCCCCCCCTTCTGCCCCGTAACCCCCATTTCTGCCCCGTAACCCCCATTTCTGCCCCCTCAGACCCCACAGCCCCCCCTTTCTGCCCCACAGCCCCCCCTTTCTGCCCCCTCACCTGCTTGGGGTCCCCCTCGAGGATGGCGACGGCCGGGGCGATCTCCCCCTCGGCAAACGCGACCCACTGCCGGACGAGGGCGGCCTCGGGGGCTCCCCCCGTGCCCCCCAACATCTCGGGGGGGCTGAGGAAGAGGGCGGCGGGTCCAGGACCCTCCAGCAGGGTCCCCGCGGGCGTCAACAGTGCCGGCAGCGGTGCCCCCGGCCTCAGGCCCCCCGGGGGACCCCCCGAATCCCCCTCCTCGCCCCCCAGGCGCACGATGTGGGGCGGCCGCGGGGAGAACTGGGCGGCGATGAGGACGCGGAGACACGAGGAGTCGGACGGAGGCGGCGGCACGAAGAGCAGCGGAGGAGAGGGGCTCATGGCTGCGGGGAGAGAGGAAAAAGGGGGTTACAGGGGAGAATTGGGGGGCTATGGGGGGTAAGGAGGGGGAAATGGGGGTCTGGGAGGGGGAAATGGGGGGCTGAGAGGGGGAAATGGGGGTCTGGGAGGGGAAATGGGGGGCTGAGAGGGGGAAATGGGGGGTTACAGGGGGAAATGGGGGGCTGAGAGGGGGAAATGGGGGGTAAGGAGGGGGAAATGGGGGTCTGGGAGGGGAAATGGGGGTGTATGGGGGGAAATGCGGGGGGCAGAGAGGGGGAAATGGGGGTCTGGAAGGGGAAATGGGGGGCTGAGAGGGGGAAATGGGGGGTTACAGGGGGAAATGGGGGGCTGAGAGGGGGAAATGGGGGGTTATGGGGGTCTGGAAGGGGAAATGGGGGTCTGAGAGGGGGAAATGGGGGTCTGGGAGGGGGAAATGGGGGGTTATGGGGGTCTGGAAGGGGAAATGGGGGTCTCGAAGGGGAAATGGGGGGTGAGGGGGGAAAATAGGAGGCTGGGAAGGGAAATCTGGGTCTGGGAGGGGACATGGGGGTAAGGAGGGGGAAATGGGGGGGTCATGGCTATGGGGGGAGGAAAGAAAACGGGGTTAGAGGGGGAAACGGGGTGAGGGAGGGGGAAATAGGGGGGGGCCAGGAAGAAACGGGGGTCGGGGGGAGGAAAACTGGGGTTCATGGCTGCGGGGAGAGAACACGGGGGTCAGAGGAGGGGAAATGAGGGGATGAGGGAAGCGGGGGAGCCGGGGGGAGAGAAAAACAGGACACTTGTGGGGCTGGAGTCAACTGGGGGGGGGCACTGATGGGGCTGGGGGGGGGGGTGGGGTCGCTCGGGGGTCACGTGGGGGTCGCTTTGGGCTCCCCCCCACCCCCCGGTACCTGAAGCGGCGGCGGCGACAGCGACACGTGGGGGGGGGGGGGGGGTGCGCCCACTGCGCATGCGCAGAGCCCGCTGGCTGCTGGGAGGGAGGGGGCGTGGCCGCGCCCGCCGCGCGCGCCTATTGGTTGCGGGGCACGTGGGGGGGCGTGGCCAGAGCGTGGGGCTTCGCCTTAAAGGGGGCGCGGCCGGAGCGGGCCCCCCCCCCCCCCCAACCCCCAGCCCCACAACTGCCCCCCCAGCCCCCTCTCGTGCCCCCCCAGCCCCACAACAGCCCCCCAAGTGGCCCCTCTGACCCCCAAGTGCCCCCCCAGCCCCACAACAGCCCCCCAAAGCCCCCCCAGCCCCACAACTGCCCCCCCTTTGCCCCCCAAACCCCTCTCTGCCCCACAAGTGCCCCCACAAACCCACAACTGCCCCCCAAGTGCCCCCCCCCCCCCAGCCCCACAGACGCAGCCTGGATGAGGGGGGAGGAAATTGCTTTATTAACCCAAATATCGGGGTCCAGGTGTTGGGGGAGGGGGGGCTATTTGGGGTCCCTCCTTTGCCTCTAGGGCCCCCCCAAAGGCTTTCGGGGGGGCTGTCTCCCTGCTTTTAGCCCCCCCCCAATTTTTTTGGTGACTCCCCCTTTCTCCTACTTCAGGATTTGGGAACCCCCCCCTTTTCCCCATTTTTAGAGACCCCCCTAAATTTTGGGGTCCCCCTAAATTTCGGGGACCCCCCCCTCCTGTTTTGGGCCCCTTCAGGCCTCAGGGATGCCCCCCAGGTTATGGGAACCCCTCAACTTTTGGGGTTCCCCCCCTTTTCTCCTCCTCCTGCAGGACTTGGGCTCCCCACTCCCATCCCAGCCCCGGTTTCCTCCATCTTTTCAGCCTCCCCCTTAAATTTCGGGCCCCCCCCTAAGTTCAGGGCCCCCCCTTCCTTGGATTTTGGGGCGCCCCCGGTGTTGGGGGGGGTCACTGTTTCTGCTGCAGAGCCTCCTTCCGCGCCGCGTCCTGCAGCAGCTGCGTGTCCACCTCGTCCGCCGGGAGCTGCACGTAGCGCACGACCGAGCCCCGGATGAAGCAGTTCTTCACCGACAGCTGCAAAAAACGGGGTGCTCGGGGGGACACCCCAAAATTAGAGACCCCCCCAAACCCCCTAAAATCCACAGGACCCCCCCACCCCAAGCCTTCAGGAGGCTCCAGGACCTCCTGCTCTTCGCCAGCGTCTGGAAAAAGGTGGGGGGAACCCCAAAATTAAGGACACCCCCCACCCCCAAAGTTTGGGGATCGACCTCCCCGACCCACCCAAATCCACCAGGGACCCCCAAACGCGCCCCCCCTCGCACCCCCCAAAACCCTCAGGAGTCCAAGGAACCCGCGGATGGAGGCGTTCTTAGGGGGCTGGGGGGGGCACTTGGGGGGCTGGGAAGGCACTTGGGGGGCAGTTGTGGGTCCCAAGATCCATAAAGACCCCCCCCAGACCCCCAAACCCCCTCAAAACCACCCCAAATGTCCCCAAATGCCCCCAAAACGTCCCAAAATGCCCCCTAAAACGCCCCAAATGCTCCCAAAACGCCCCAAAAACATTCAAAGAGCCCCAAAAAACATTCAACTCCCCCCCCCCTACCATGTGGGGATATTTCTCAGGGTCGGTGACGCTGATGTCGGTCAGTTTGATGTTGAGGTACTGGGGAGGCAGCCCCATATCTGAGCCCCCTGCCCCATAGCGACCCCCCAGCCCCACAGAGACTCCCCTCAAGACCCATAGCGACCCCCCAGCCCCATAGAGGCCCCCCCCAAGACCCATAGAGGACCTCTCTGCCCCATAGAGACCCCCCCAGCCCCATAGAGGCCCCCCCCAAGACCCATAGAGGAACTCTCTGCCCCATAGAGGCCCCCCCCAAGACCCATAGAGACCCCCCCAGCCCCACAGAGGCCCCCCCCAAGACCCACAGATGACCTCTCTGCCCCATAGAGACCCCCTCAGCCCCACAGCGAGAGACCCCCAGCCCCACTGAGACCCCCCAAGACCCATAGAGGACCTCTCAGCCCCATAGAGACCCCCCCAGCCCCACAGAGACCCCCCAGAACCTATAGAACCCCCCCCTCACCTGGTCCACGGAGTGCAGGGTCCCACAGATGCTGAGGGGGGGGGAGAAGGGGGGGTCAGGGGGGGCTCTATGGGGTGGTTTGGGGTCCCTGATGGTGGGCTGGGGGTCTCTGTGGGTTCTATGGGGCAGGAGGGGTGCTGTGGGGGTCCCAGGGGGATATGGGGGTCCCTGGGGGGTGTTGGGGAATAGGGGGGGCCTCTGGGGGTTTGGGGGGGGTCTCTATGGGGCGGGAGGGGGCTGGGGGTCGCCCCCCACCCCTCACCTCAGGTCGTTCTTCAGCTCCACCACCACGTCTTTGCCCACCAGGGACTTGAAGAAGGAGTAAAAAAGCTGGGGGGGGGCAAAAAGGTGGGGTCAGTGGGGCAAAAAGAGGGAGAAGGGGGGGAGGAAGGGGGGCAACAAGGACCCTTTACCCCCCCCCCGCCCCCCACTCACCATGGCGACCGCCCCGGCGCCTCTTCCCGCGCGCGCCCCGCGGGCCCCACCCACTTCCTGCTTAGGCCCCGCCCCTTCCGGCAATAAACCCGCAAGCCACGCCCCCCGCCCCCAGACCGGAAGTGACTCAGCCTCCCGCGCGCGGAGTGAAGGAGACGGGGGGGGGGGGCCCAGGGGTCCTGTCCCCCCCCATATGTCCCCTCCCCATATCCCCTCCTGTCCCCCTGGTGTCCCTGTGAGTCCCCAGAGCCAATGGCCTCGTCCCCAAGGTGTCCCCGAGGTCCCCAAGGTGTCCCCAAGGTCCCCACAGTGTCCCTATGGTGTCCCCGAGGTCCCCATGGTGTCCCCAAGGTGTCCCCGAGGTCCCCATGATGTCCATGAGGTCCCCAAGGTGTCCATGAGGTATCCCCAAGGTGTCCCCAAGGTCCCCACAGTGTCCCTATGGTGTCCCCGAGGTCCCCATGGTGTCCCCAAGGTGTCCCCGAGGTCCCCATGATGTCCATGAGGTGTCCCCGAGGTCCCCATGGTGTCCCTATGGTGTCCCCGAGGTCCCCATGATGTCCATGAGGTGTCCCCGAGGTCCCCATGGTGTCCCCGAGGTCCCCATGGTGTCCCTATGGTGTCCCCGAGGTCCCCATGATGTCCATGAGGTGTCCCCGAGGTCCCCACAGTGTCCCCGAGGTCCCCATGGTGTCCCCAAGGTCCCCATGGTGTCCACGAGGTGTCCATGAGGTCCCCATGATGTCCATGAGGTGTCCCCAAGGTCCCCATGATGTCCATGAGGTGTCCCTGAGGTCCGCATAGTGTCCCCGAGGTCCCCATGATGTCCATGAGGTGTCCCCAAGGTCCCCATGGTGTCCATGAGGTGTCCCCAAGGTCCCCATGGTGTCCCCAAGGTCCCCACAGTGTCCCTATGGTGTCCCCAAGGTCCCCATGTTGTCCCCAAGGTCCCCACAGTGTCCCTATGGTGTCCCCAAGGTCCCCATGATGTCCATGAGGTGTCCCCAAGGTCACTGACGTGTCCCCAAGGTGCCCACGGTGTCCCTGTGGTGTCCCCGAGGTCCCCATGATGTCCCCACGTCCTTGATGTCTCATTGTCCCCCACGTGCCTCCCTCTGTCCCCACGTCCCCGGCTGGGAGGTCCCTTCCGCCCCAACCCACTCGCTGTTTCCACCATCATCATCCCCATTAGTGTCACTGTCACCACCGCGTCACCACCCTTGTCACCACCATCAGTGCCATTAGCACCTTCGTCACCGGAGCCGCCCTCGCCCCCGCTCTGGGTGCCACCATCATCACCTGGAGGTGCCCAAAGCCACCTCCGATGGGGCCTGGGGGACCCTGAACCCTGGGAGATGCCCCTGACGTGGCCTTTGAGGTTCCTTCCAGCCCCCGTCCCAGACGTCCCCTGTGTCCCCATGTCCTACGTCCACGTCCTCCGTGTCCCCGCGCCCACGATGTCCCTGATGTCTCCTGTGTCTCGTGTCCATGGTGTCCCTTGTATCCCATGTCCCTGATGTCCTCCGTGTCCCCAGATCTCATGTCCATGTCCCTGATGTCCACCATGTCCTATGTCCATGTCCTATGTCCCCACATCCTCTGTCCATGTCCCTGTGTCCCTGATGTTCCCCATGTTAATGTCCCTAATGTCTCCTGTGTCCGTGTCCCATGTCCCTGATGTCTCCCATGTCCCCGTGTCCATGTCCCTGATGTCCCCATGCCCATGTGTCTGTGTCCCATGTCCCTGATGTCCCCATGTTCCTGTCCCCACGTCCATGTCCCTTATGGTCCCCAATGTCCCCACATCCCTGATGTCCTGCATGTCCCTGCGTTGATGTCCCCATGTCTGTGTGTCCGTGTCCCATGCCCCTGGTGTCCCCGTGTCTGTGTCCCTCATGTCCCCATGTCCGTGTCCCTGATGTCCCCATGTCCCCGTGTCCGTGTCCCTTATGGTCCCCGATGTCCCCATGTCTGTGTGTCCGTGTCCCATGTCCCTGATGTCCCCATGTCCCCGTCGCTGTTGTCCCCGTGTCCGTGTCCCTGTTGTCCCCACGTCCCTGTGTCCGTGTCCCTCCCCGGACGGACGCCCACGCGGGGCTGTGCCGGGTGGGGACCGGGGGAACCGGCCGTGCGGCCCCGTGATGTCACTGTCCCCGAGGATTTAAGGGCGGCCGCGGGGACACGACCACAAAGACAGAACCTTGAGGTGAGCGGGGATGTGGGGACATGGCGGGGGACAGGGACATGGGGACAGGGATGGGACAGGGATGTGGGGACAGGGATGTGGGGGGGGCACGGGCCGGGGACAAGGACATGGGGACAAGGATAGGGACAGGGAGGGAGACAGGGATGGGGGGACAGGGATGGGACAGGGACATGGGGACAGGGATGGGGACAGGGACACAGAGACAGGGATGGGACAGGGACGTGGGGACATAGGGACAGGGATGGGGACATGGGGACAGGGACACGGGGACAGGGACACGGGGACATGGGGACAAGGAGGGATGGGGATATAGGGACAGGGATGGGGATATGGGGACAAGGATGGGGACAGGGAGGGAAACGGGGATGGGGACAGGAGTGGGACAGGGATGTGGCGACATGGGGACAGGGATGGGGACATGGGGACAGGGATGGGGGCACAGGTGTTGGACAGGGCCACGGGGACAGGGATAGGACAGGGACACAGGGATAGGGACAAGGAGGGATGGGGACATGGGTGGGGACACAGAGACACTGGGACATGGTGACAGGGAGGGTTGGGGACAGGGATGTGGGGACAGGGATGTGGGGACAGGGTCACTGGGACATGAGGACATGGGTGGGGACACGGGGACAGGATGTGGGGACGGGGCTGGGGATGTGGGGACGGGTGGGGACAGGATGTGGGATTGGGGACACAGGGATGTGGGATGGGGGGGGCCGTGTCCCTGTCCCCTCGATGTCCCCTCAATGTCCCCTCATTGTCCCTCAGGCCCCCTGACCTCCAATGTCCCCAATGACCCCTCAATGTCCCCCGTGACCCCTCAGTCCCCCCAATGTCCCTCCATGTCCCCTCGTCCCCCCTTAACCCCCCCATTCCTCCCAATGTCCCCCCAATGTCCCCACCCTCCCCCTGACCCCCCATCCCCCCAATGTCCCCATGTCCCCTGTGACCCCCCCTGTCCCCCCAAAGTCTCCAATGTCCCCTGTGACCCCCCCTGCCCCCCCCAGATGTGCGCTCAGTGCCTGGTGGATTTGCTGCGTTGGGTCTGGGGGATCGTGAGGCGCCTCTTGGGGGGGCACGGAGGTGAGGGGGGGGACATGGGGACACGGGGGGGGGAGAAGGGGGGGTCTGGGACCCATTGTGGGGGGTCTGAGACCCATGGGGGTGGTCTGGGACCCATGGGGACACAGAGGGGACGTGGGGGCATCTGGGACCCACTGTGGGGGGGGGAAGCACATGGGGGGGGTGTCTGGGACCCATGGGGACATAGAGGGGACGTGGGGGCATCTGGGACCCACTGTGGGGGGGGGAAGCACATGGGGGGGGTCTGGGACCCATGGGGACATAGAGGGGACGTGGGGGCATCTGGGACCCACTGTGGGGGGGGGAAGCACATGGGGGGGGTGTCTGGGACCCATGGGGACATAGAGGGGACGTGGGGGGGTCTGTGACCCATGGAGGGGGACTTGGGGACATGGAGGGGGTCAAAGGTCACCACTGACCCCCCAATGTACTCATTCTGTGTGTGTCCCCCCCCCCGCAGCGACCCCTCCACCCCCCAAACCCACTGAGAGGTCGACGCTGGTGCCCGGCAAGGAAGATTGAGACCCCCGGGGGCAATAAATGACCTTGAACCTGTGACCACGGCTGCATTGGGGGGGGGGCTTGAATTAGGGGGATTTGGGGGGGTTTGAGTGGATTTTGAGAGATTTTGAGTGGATTTGGGGGGAGGTTGGCTGGATTTGAGGGGGCTTGGGTGGATTCGGGGAGGTTTTGTGTGGATTGGGGGGTGTTGGGGGGGCTTGAATTGGGGGAACTTGAGGAGTTTTAGGTGGATCTGGGGTAGTTAGGGAGGTTTTGAAGGTGTTTTGGGTGGATTTGGAGAGGTTTTGGGGGGTTGAGTGTGGATATATGGGGTTTGGGGTGGATTTAGGGGGGTTTAGGTAGATTTAGGAGGGTTTAGGGTTTTTTGGGGTGCGTTTGGGTCCCTATGGGAGTCCAAGGGGGCCTCAAAAGGGCCCTAAGGTGTCCCCCAAAGGACTTTTCGGTGTCATTAGGGGGGTCCTGGGGGTCCCCGTAGGATCCTGGAGGCCCTAAAAGGGTTCTGAGAGCTCTAGGGGGGGCCTGGGGGGTCCCTAAAATGATCCTGGGGGTCCCTTAAAGGGGTTTGGAGGGGCTTCAGAGGGGTTCTGGGAGACCCTAAGGGGGTCCTAGGGGTCCCTAAAGAGGGAGGATCTATGTGGGTCCAAAGGAGATCAAGAGGAGGGTCCTTGATGGGCTCCCAGACCCTTCTAGAGCCCCGCAGGTCCCTTCTAATGTCCCCCAGACTGTTTTAGAGCCCCTCAGGGCCCTTATAAAGGCCCCCAGACTATTCTAGAGCCCCTCAAGACCCTTCTAAAGGCCCCCAGACCCTTGTAGAGACCCTCATGAGGGTCCTGAGGGGCTCTAGAAGGGTCTGGGGGCATTTAGAAAGGCCCTTTCGGGCTCTAGAAAGGTCTGGGGAACTTTAGAAGGGCGCTGAAGGGCTCTAGAAGGGTCTGGGTTTTTTTAGAAGGGCCGTGGGAGTATCTAGAAGGCTCTGGGGGCCTTTAGAATGGCCCTGAAGGGCTCTAGAAGAGTCTGGCGGCCTTTAGAAGGGCCCTGGGGGGCTCTAAAACGGTCTGGGGGAATTTAGAAGGTCCCAGAGGGTCTCTAGAAGGCTCTGGGGCCGTTTAGAAGGGATCTGGGGGCTCTAGAAGAGTCTTGGGGCCTTTAGAAGGGACCTGGGGGGATCTAGAAGGGTCTGAGGGCTTTTAGAAGGGCCCTGAGGTGGGTCTAGAAGGGTCTGGGAACCTTTAAAAGGGTCATGAGGGTCTCTAGAATGGTCTGAGGCCTTTTAGAAGGTCTCTGGGTGGCTCTAGAAGGGTACGGAGACTTTTAGAAGTGCCCTTTGTGGCTCTAGAAGGGTCTGGGTGCCTTTAGAAGGGCCCTGGCGTGGTGGGGAGGGGGAAAGGGGAAGAAAATACCCTAAAGCTCTGCCACTTCAGACATCCTGAAGATATCAAGACACGACTCTTTTCATTAGCACTTCTCTGAGCCGAAGCTGAGAGGAACGTTTCATCCTAGGGCTCTTATAAAGCCTTGTGTGTACATAAAGACGAGCTGACTTGTTTGAGAGGAATTAGGATCCCTACGGATAGACAGAGGATTATAAAAAAGGATGGGGATTAGCCCAAAGATTCAGAAAGAGCCAGAGGAGCAGGAAAGGGGAGTGTCAAGATACAGAGTGAATTGAAAAGCTGGAACAGAGCAGCGATCGATACAAAGGGACAGAGGAAGAAAGAGAGGGATGGGAAGAATGAAAGGAAGGCAAGGCACGTGCAGGCACAGAGAAAGAACGAAGTCCACAGACCAAGCCAATAAAATTGGGGGGGGGAAGGAATGCAAATTAGCACAAAGATGGAATAGGAAAAAAAGAACTATGGACACAGGACAGATGCCGAAGACTGAAAAGCAAAGGATGAGAAAACAGAACAGAAAAATGAAAGAAAATGGGTACAGGGATGCCAAAGAACAAACATTGTACAGCAGCGTGGTCAATGAAAGGAACCAAAAAGTCCAGCTCTAAAATGTTTGCTTCCTAGTCCCATCCCTGGCACAAAAGCTACGTCGCAGTGAAAACACTTACATTTCACGTAAGGATCCTCCCAGGCATTCAGTGGTGTGGCTCCCACTAAGAACGTGAGTCAGGATTAATAAAACACAGCTGCTCCCCAGGCCCTATTTATAACTTGGAGGGGCTCGCCCCGCCTTGTTCCCAGGTGATGGGTATGAAGGCCCTGAGGGTATATAAGCCACAGGTGTTTCCTCAGCCCCTTCTTCAGCTTCTGGTTTCCCTTGAGGTCAGAGCTTTGCTGCTGATTCAACTTGCTGTAGCTTTTGATAAGGCTGTGCTGGAATAGTAACCTTTTTTTTTTTTTTTACAGCATATGCAGCTGTATCTCCATTTATTTATTTATGTTTGTGTACAGGTGTATGTTTGGTTTTAGGTCAGTAATTTTGATTGAGTGTTGGAGTGGGTAAGATGTTTTAATACTTTCTTTTCTTTTTTTTTTTCTTTTCTTCCTGGATGCTTGGTCTTTGCTGAGGATTTCTGCTTATGGGATGATTTGTTGCTGTTCCTCGTTCTGTGTGGGATGGGTCCTAGAGTCTCTGCAGTTTGCAGCAGGAGCCTCATGGGTGAGAATAACCTGAAATTCAGTTTGTCAGCTTAGGGTGGGAAGGTGACTCTGTGGGCTGGTAGAAGATAGAAGGGGCCAGGGCAACCCTGGGAAGGGCTTAGAAAGACAAGCTCCTAAGCAACAGCAATAGAGAAGGGTTAGGGGGTTAAAATATAGGGTAGGTTCCGTTAGGAAGGAGCGGGGTTCTTTCTCTGATGCTGTAGGGGTGAAAAAGGGCTTTAATGGTTTAGGACTGGGGGAAAAATGGAGATGGGTTCATCAGTCTTTCTTGGGGCGGTTTGGCAGTCGGGTGCAAGTGCCATTCAGGTTTCTGTTGTTCTCGTCTCTCTGTAGTTGGTGGGAGGTAACAATGAGGTTGAGACACTAAAAAAAGTAATCCCTAGGGCTCAGAGATATCTGCTCTGTTGTACCTTCTACTTATTGTGTTTCTTGATGAACTTTGTATCCATCCTGTCTCCATCCCTCTGAATATCAGAGACCTCCCTAGTTAAAGGTGTGGACTCGCTGCCTGTCTGCAGAGGGATTCTGTTCCTCCTTTCCCTTGCATTTCTCAGGGAAGAGGCTGTATGTTATTTTGGCTTGTAACAGTTTAGCAGCTGAGCAACTCTTCTTCATCTGGTCTGTGGGCACGCAAGCCTCCCTTATTAGTAGCGTTTTGGGTTTTTCCTGAATTTACCAGTGAGATTTGCTCTATTATTGGTCACAGCAGTTGTTACCTTGTCCCTGTTATCCGTTGTGGGTTTTTATGGTCATTGAGTTTCCAGTTTAGGTCTTTGAGGACTCAAATCCCGCGGTTGTGAGTTTTTCCTTGGCTGACCGTCTCTGCAATTCCAGTTGTTGTTGTTGTGATTCCTTTTCTTTCTTTTCAACTTTAACTTTAGTTTTCTGATTCAATTTTTTTGAAGCAGAGCAGCCCTAGAACACGGCTTGGTCTCTGGGAGTAAAAAATTTAATTTAAAACTAAATTATAAAAATTAAAAAACAAAATTTACTCCCAGAGACCAACCCAGGTTCTAGGGCTGCACCAGGCTATTCTCTCATTATTTTTCTTCTTTATACATCCACTAGTATACAGGAAAATCACCCTACCCCACCTCTCCACCACCTACCCCTAATTCCACCCCCTCACCCTAACTAACTAATCAATTATCCAATTAATTACGCAAATTAGGTAAAAAATTTTTATCTGCACCACACACTAAACATCCTAACCCCCCACCCAGCATGATCCCACTCCTCATCACCAGGTCCCCTCCTCTCCCCACCCCCTGATGTTGCCATGACCTCATGTTGTCCCACCTACTGACCTCCAAAGCCCCCCAGGGCCCATCTAAATCCTCCCAGATGATTCTAGGGACCCTCAAGCCCTTTCTAAAGGCCCCCAAACCAATCTAGAGCCCCTCATGACACTTCTAAAGGCCCCCAGACCCTTCTAGAGCCCCCCAGGGCCATTCTAAAGCCTCGCGGATCCTACTAGAGCCCCTTAAGGCCTTTTGAAAGGGCCCCAAACCACTCTAGTACCTACTAAGGCCCTTCTAAAGGCCCCCAGACCCTTCTAGAGTCCCTCATGACTCTTCTAATAGCCCCCAAATCCTTCTGGAGCCCCCCAGAGGCCCTTCTAAAGGCCCCCAGACCAATCTAGAGCCCCCCATGACTATTCTGAAGGCCCCTAGGCCCTTCTAGAGTAACCCAGGGCCTCTCTATAGGCACCCAGACCTTTCTAGACCACCTCATGATCATTCTAAAGGCCTTCAATGCATTTCTAAAGGTGCCCAAACCATTCTAGAGCCCACTAAAGCCCTTCTAAAGGCCCTGAGACCCATCTAGAGCCCCTCATGACTCTTGTAAAGACCCCCTAGACCCTTCAAGAGCACCCTCGGGCACTTCTAATCCCTCCCAGATCCTTCTAGAGCCCCCAAGGCCCCTCCTAAGGGCCCCCAGACCCTTCTAGAATGCCTACTTAACCTTCTTTAGGCCCCCAGACCATTCTAGAGCCCCTCATGTCCCTTCTGAAAGCCCCCAGACCATTCTAGAGAACCCTACGGCTCTTCAAAAGCCCCCCAACCATTCTAGAGCCCCTCAGGACGCTTCTAAAGGGCCCCAGACACATTTAGAGCTCACTAAACCCTTTTGAAGGACCCCAAATCCTTCTAGAGCCTCCCAGGGCCCTTCTAAAGGCCCCCCGACCCTTCTAGAGCCCCCCAGGGCCTTTCTAAAAGCACCAAGACACTTCTAGAGCCCATCTGGACCATTCTAAAGGCCCCCAGACCCCTCTAGAGCACTTCTAAAGGCTCCTGGACCCATCTAGAGCTTCTCACGTCCCTTCTAAAAGCCCCCAGACCCTTCTAGAGCTCCCCAGAGCCCTTCTAAAGGCCCTTGGACCTATCTAGAGCCCCCCAGAGCCCTTCTAAAGGCCTCCAGACCCTTCTAGAGCCCATCTGGGCCATTCTAAAGGCCCCTAAACCCTTCTAGAGACCCCCAGGACCATTCTAAAGGACCATAAACCCTTCTAGAGGCCCACAGAGTCATTCTAAAGGCCCCCAGACCTTTCTAGAGTCCGCCAGGTCCCTTCTAAAGGTGCCCAGACACTTCTAGAGTCCCCCAGGGACACTCTAAAGGCCCCCAGACCCTCCTAGAGCACCTGAGGTCCATTCTCAGGGGCCCCATACCCTTCTAGAGCCTCTCATGTCCCTTCTAAAAGCCCCCAGACCTTTCTAGAGCCCCCCAGGGACACTCTAAAGGCCCCCAGGCACTTCTAGTGCCCCCCAGGGCCCTTCTAAAGGCGCCCAGACCCTTCTAGAGCCCCCCAGAGGCCTTCTAAAGGAACCCAGACATTTCTAGATCCACACAGGGCCCTTCTAAAGCCTCCCTGATCCTTCTAGAGCTCTTCAATGTCTTTCTAAAGGCCCCCAAACCATTCTAGAGCCCAGGAAGGCCCATCTGATGACCTCCAAACCATTCTAGAGCCCCTCAGAGCCCTTCTAAAGCCCCCCAGACCATTCTAGAGACCCTCTGGAGCATTCTAAAGGCCCCTAGACCCTTCTAGAGCTCCCCAGGCCCATTCCAAAGGCCCCCAGACCTTTCTAGAGGGCCCCAGAGTCCTTGTAAAGGCCCACAGACCTTTCTAGAGCCCTTCAGAGCCCTTGTAAAGGCCCCAAGACACTTCTAGAGCCCTGCAGAGCCCTTTTAAAGGCCTCCAGATCCTTCTAGAGCCCCTCTGGACAATTCTAAAGGCCCCTAGACCCTTCTAGAGCCCCCCAGACCCTCCTAGAGCATCTGACGTCCCTCCTAAGGGCCCCCAGACCCTCCTAGAGCCTCTCATGTCCCTTCTAAATGCCCCCAGACTTTTCTAGAGTCCCCCAGGGTGCTTCTAAAGGTCCCCAGACCCTTCGAGAGCCCCCCAGAGACCTTCTAATGAACCCAGACCCTTCTACATGTCCACTGGACCCTTTTTAAGGCCCCCAGACCCTTCTAGAGCTCCCACGAGCCTTTCTAAAGGCCCCCAGACCCTTCTAGAGCCCCTCACGGCCCTTCTCTATACCCCCAGACCCTTGTAGAGCCCCCTGGGGCCCTTCTAAAGGCACCCAGACCCATCTAGATCGCCTCTTGAGCCTTTTAAATGCCCCCAGACCATTCTAGAGCCCCTCACATTCCTTCTAAGGACCCACAGACTCTTCTAGAGCCCACCAAAGACACTCTAAAAGCCCCCAGGGCCCTTCTAGAGCCCCCCAGAGCCCTTCTAAAGGTCCCCAGACCGTTCTTGAGACCCTCATGTGTCCCTTCTTAAAGCCCCCAGACCCTTCTAGATCCCCCAAGGGCCCTTCTAAAGGACCCACACTGTTCTAGAGACCCTGTGGACAGTTCTAAAGGCCCTCAGACCCTTCTAGAGCCACCCAGGGCCCTTCTAAAGGCCCCTGGACCCTTCTAGGGCACCTCTGAACACTTCTTAATGCCCTCAGAGCCCCCCTAAAAGCCCCCAGACAAATCTAGAGCCCCCTAGAGCCATTCTAAAGGCGCCCAGACCATTTTAGAGCTTCTAATGTCCCTTCTAAAAACCCCCAGACCCTTCTAGAGCCCCCCAGGACCGTTCTAAAACTGCCAAGAGCCTTCTAGAGCCCATCTGGACCATTCTAAAGGCCCCCAGACCCATCTAGAGCAACCCAGAGCCCTTCTAAAGGCCCCTGGACCCTTCTAGAGCTTCTCATGTCCCTTCTAAAAGCCCCCAGACCCTTCTAGAGCCCCCCAGGACCCTTCTAAAAGTCCCCAAACCATTCTAGAGCCCATATGGTCCCTTCTAAATGACCTCAGACCTTTTTAGGGTGCCTCTGGACCCTTTTTAAAACATCCAGACCCTTCTAGAGCCCCTCATGTTTCTTCTCAGGGCCCTCAGACCCTTCTAGAGCCCTTCATGTCTATTCCAAAAGCCCCCAGGCACTGCTAGACCCCACCCAGGGCCCTTCTAAAGGCCCCCAGACCCTTCTAAAGGCCTCCAGACCATTCTAGGGATCCCAAGAGGGGCTCTAAAGGGGTCTGGGGGCCTTTAGAAGGGCTCGTGGGGGCTCTAGAAGGGTCTGGGTGCCTATAGAAGGGTCCTGGGAGGCTCTAGAAGGGTCTGGGGTCCTTTAGAAGGGAAAGGAGGGGTGCTAGAACGGTCTGAGGGACTTTAGAAGAAACATGAGGGGTTCTAGAAGGGTCTGAAAACCTTTAGAAGGGGCCTTGAGGGCTCTAGAAGGGCTCAGGGGGCACGAGAAGGGTCTGGAGTCCTTTAAAAAGGCCCTGGGGGTGCTCTAGAAGGGTCTGGGGGCTTTTAGAAAGAACTTGAGGGGCTCTAGAATGGTTTGGGTTAGGGTTACGGGGTTAGGGGGTTAGGGACTAGGGTTATGGTTATCCAGTTAGGGTTATGGGTTAGGGTCAGGGTTAGGGACAGGGGGTTAGGGTTAAGTGTTAGGGGATTAGTCCTTCTAGAGCCCCTCTAGACAAATCTAAAGGCCTCTAGACCCTTCTAGAGGCCCCCAGAGTCCTTCTAAAGGCCCCCAGACCTCTCTAAAGACTGCCAGGGCCCTTCTAAAGGCCCCCAGACCCTCCTAGAGCTCCACTGGACCCTTCTAAAAGCCCCCAGACCCTTCTAGAGCACCTGACGTCCATTCTAAAAGACCCCAGACCATTCTAGCACCCACCGGGGCCCTTCTAAAAGTGCCAAGACCTTTCTAGAGCCCCTCTGGACCATTCTAAAGGACCCCAGACCCTTCTAGATCCTCCCAGAGACCTTCTAAAGGCCCCTGGACCCTTCTAGAGCTTCTCAAATCCCTTCTAGAAGCCCCCAGACCCTTCTAGACCCCCCAGAGACGTTCTAAAGGCATCTAGACCCTTCTAAATCCTCCCAGACCCATTCTAATGGACCCTAGACCCTTCTAGAGGGCCCCAGAGTCCTTCTAAGAGACCCCAGACCCCGCTAGAGCCCCTGAGAGACCTTCTAAAGGCCCCTGGACCCTTCTAGAGCTTCTCACATCCTTTCTAAAGGACCCCAGACCATTCTAAAGCCGCCAGAGACCTTCTAAAGGACCCTGGACCCTTCTAGAGCTTCTCACGTCCCTTCTAGAGGACCCCAGACCCATCTAAAGGCCCCCAGCGACATTCTAAAGGCCCCTGGACCCTTCTAGATCTTCTCACGTCCACTTTAAAAGACCCCAGACCCATTCTAAAGGACCCTAGACCCTTCTAGAGGGCCCCAGAGTCCTTCTAAAAGACACCAGACACCGCTAGAGACCCCAGAGAACTTCTAAAGGCCCCTGAACCCTTCTAGAGCTTCTCACGTGCCTTCTAAAGGCCCCCAGACCCTTTTAGAGCCCCCCAGAGACCTTCTAAAAGCCCCTGGACCCTTCTAGAGCTACTCACGTCCCTTCTAAAAGCCCCCAGACCCGTCTAGAGCCCCCCAGAAACTTCAAAAAGCGCCAAGACCCTTCAAGAGCCCATCTGGACAATTCTAAAAGCCCCCAGACCCTTCTAGAGCCCCCCAGAGAGATTAAAAAAGCCCCTGGACCCTTCTAGAGCATCTCACATCCACTCTAAAAGCCTCCAGACCCTTCTAGAGCCCCCCAGATCCATTCTAAAGACCTCTAGAGCACCCTGGTACCCCTTTATAGCCCTCTAAGACCATTCTATGACCACAATGAACCCTCTAGAGCCCTCTGGGAACCACTTAGGGCCTTCTAGGACCCTTCTAGGACCACGAGGAACCCTCTAGAGCTCCCTGGGAGCCATATAGTGCGTACTAGGACCCTTCTAGAACCACGAGAAACCCTCTAGAGCCCTCTGGGAACCCCTTAGGGCCTTCTAGAATCCTTCTAGGAACACCAGGAACCCTCTAGAGCCACCTGGGATGCACTTACGGCCTTCTAGGACCCTTCTAGAACCACGAGAAACCCTCTAGAGCCCCCTGGGACCCCTTTAGGACCTTCTAGGACCATTCTAGGACCACGAGAAACCATCTAGAGCCCCCTGGGACCTCTTAGGGCTTTGTAGAACCCTTCTAGGACAAAGAGGAACCTTCTAGAGCCCCCTGGGACCCCTTTAGTGCCTTCTAGGACCCTTCTAGGAGCACCAGGAACCCTCTAGAGCCCCCTGGGAAAACTTTAGGGCCTTCTAGGACCCTTCTAGGACCACAAGAAACAACCTAGAGCCCCCTGGTACCCCCTTAGGGCCATCAAGGACCATTGTAAGACCTAGGGGAACCCTCTAGAGCCCCCTGGGACCGCTTAGAGCCTTCTAGGGCCCTTCTAGGAACCCCAGGAACCCTCTAGAGCCCCCTGGGAACCTTCTAGGACAAGCAGGAACCCTCTAGAGCCCACTGGGACCCCCTTAGAGCCTTCTAAGACCCTTCTAGGACCCACGGGAACCATCTAGAGCCCCCTGGGACCCCTTTAGGGCCTTCTAGGACACTTCTAGGTCCTCCAGGGACCTTCTAGAGCCCCCTGGGACCACTTAGAGCATTCTAGGACCCTTCTAGGAGCACCAGGAGCCCTCTAGAGCCCCCTGGGACCACTTTAGGGCCTTCTAGGACCCTTCTAGGACAACAGGGAACCCTCTAGAGGCCCCTGGGATCCTTCTTTGGCTTTCTAGGACAATTCTAGAGTCACCAGGAACCCTCTAGAGCTCCCTTGGACCCCTTTAGGTCAATCTAGGACCCTTCTAGGACCACAAGAAACCTTCTAGAGCCCCCTGGGACACCCTTAGGGCCTTCTAGGACCATTTTAAGACCCTGGGGAACCCTCTAGAGCCCCCTGGGACCCCTTTAGGGCCTTCTAGGATCCTTCTAGGGCCCCCAGGGACACTCTAGAGCCCCCTGGAACCCCTAAGACCATTCTAGGGCCCTTCTAGGAACCCCAGGAACCCTCTAGAGTCCCCTGGGACCCACTTAGGCCCTTCTAGGACCCTTCTAGGACCACGAGGAACCCTCTAGAGCCCCCTGGGTCCCACCTAGGGCCTTCTTGGACTCTTCTAAGACCACGAGGAGCCCTCTAGAGCCCCCTGGGAACCACTTAGGGCCTACTAGGACACTTCTAGGACCACCAGGAACCATCTAGAGACCACTGGGACCTCTTTAGGGCCTTCTAGGACCACGAGAAACCATCCAGAGCCCTCTGGGAACCACTTAGGGCCTTCTAGAATCCTTCTAGGACCACCAGGAATCATCTAGAGCCCCCTGGGACCCCCTTAGGGCCTTCTAGGACCCATCTAGGACCACGAGGAGCCCTGTAGAGCCCCCTGGGACCCCCTTAGGACCTGCTAGGACCCTTCTAGGACCATGAGAAACAATCTAGAGCCCTCTGGGACCACTTTAGGTCCTTCTAGGACCTATCTAGGACCACGAGAAACCATCTAGAGCCCCCTGGGACCCCCTATAGGGCCTTCTAGGACCAATGTAAGACTCCGGGGAACCCTCTAGAGCCCCCTGGGACCCCCTTAGGGCCTTCTAGGTCCCTTCTAAGACCATGAGAAACAATCTAGAGCCCCCTGGGACCACTTTAGGGACTTCTAGGACCCTTCTAGGACGACGAGACACAACCTAGAGCCCCCTGGTACCCCCTTAGGGCCCTCTAGGGCCATTGTAAGATAGCGGGGAACCCTCTAGAGCCTCCTGGGTCCTCTTTAGGGCCTTCTAGGGCCCCCAGGGACGTTCTAGAGCCCCCTGGGTCCCCTTTAGGGCCTTCTAGGGCCCTTCTAGGACAACCAGGAACCCTCTAGATCCCACTGGGACCTCTTAGGGCTTTGTAGAACCCTTCTAGGACAACGAGGAACCCTCTAGAGACCCATGGGACCCACTTAGGGCCTTCTAGGACCCTTCTAGGACCCACTGGAAGCATCTAGAGCCCCCTGGGACCCCTTTAGGGCCTTCTAGGACACTTCTAGGTCCTCCAGGGACCCTCTAGAGCCCCCTGGGACCCTTTAGGGCATTCTAGGGCCCTTCTAGAGCCCCCAGGGACACTCTAGTGCCCCCTGGATCCACTTAGACCATTCTAGGGCCCTTCTAGGAACCCCAGGAACCCTCTAGAGCCCGCTGGGACCCACTTAGGGTTTTCTAGGACCATTCTAGGACCACGAGAAACCCTCTAGAGACACCTGGGACCCCCTTAGGACCTTCTAGGACCATTCTAGAACCATGAGGAACCCTCTAGAGCCCCCTGGGACCCATTTAGGGCCTTCTAAGACCCTTTTGGGACCACGAGGAACCATCTAGAGCCCCCTGGGACCCCTTTAGGGCCTTCTAGGACCCTTCTAGGACCCACGGGAACCATCTAGAGCCCTTTGGGATCATTCTAGGTCTTTCTAGGACCCTTCTAGTGTCACCAGAAACACTCTAGAGACACGTGGGACCCCCTTAGGACCTTCTAGGACCATTCTAGAACCATGAGGAACCCTCTAGAGCCCCCTGGGACCCATTTAGGGCCTTCTAAGACCCTTTTGGGACCACGAGGAACCATCTAGAGCCCCCTGGGACCCCTTTAGGGCCTTCTGGGACCCTTCTAGAGCTTTATAGGAGAATTCTAGAGTCACCAGGAGCCCTCTAGAGCCCCCTGGGAACTACTTAGGGTCTTCTAGGACCCTTCTAGGGCCCTCAGGGACCTTCTAGAGCCCCCTGGGACCCCCTTAGGTATGTCTAGGACACTTCTAGACCACCAGAAACCCTCTAGAGACCCCTGGGACACTCTTAGGGCCTACTAGATCCATTCTAGGACCACGAGGAACCCTCTAGAGCCCTCTGGGACCCCTTTAGGGCCTTCTAGAACCCTTCTAGGACCACAAGGAACCCTCAAGAGCACCCTGTGAACCAATTAGGGCCTTCTAGGACACTTCTAGGACCATGATGAACCCTGTAGAGCCCCCTGGGACCCCCTTAGGGCCTTCTAGGACCCTTCAGGACCACGAGGAATCCTCTAGAGCCCCCTGGGACCCTTCTCGGGCTTTCTAGGTCACACCTAGAGTCACCAGGAACCCTCCAGAGCCCCTTGGAACCGCTTTAGGGCCTTCTAGTACCCTTCTAGGGCCCTCAGGGACCTTCTAGAGCCCTCTGGGACCCCTTTAGGACCTTCTAGGACCCTTCTAGGACTACAAGAAACCATCTAGACCCTCCTGGGACCCACTTAGCGCCTTCTAGGGGTCTTCTAAGACCACGAGAAACCATCTAGAGCCCCCTGGGACCCCCTTAGGGCATTCTAGGACCATTTTAAGACCCCGGGGAACCACCTAGAGCCCCCTGGGACCCTTTTAGAACATTCTAGGACCCTTCTAGGATCCCCAGGAACCCTCTAGAACCACCTGGGACCCCCTTAGGGCCTTCTAGGACCCTTCTAGGACCACAAGGAACCCTCTAGAGCCCCCTGGGACCCCTTTAGGGCCTTCTAGGACCCTTCTAGGGCACCCAGGGACCCTCTAGAGCCCCCTGGGTCCCGTTAGAGCCTTCTAGGACACTTCTAGGACCACCAGAAACCCTCTAGAGCCCCCTGGGACCCCCTTAGAGCCTTCTAGGACCCTTCTAAGATCACCAGAAACCCTCTAGAGCCCTCTTGGACCTACTTAGGGTCTTCTAGGACCCTTCTAGGACTATGAGGAACCCTCTAGAGCAAACTGAGACCCTCTTAGGGTCTTCTGGGACCATGAGAAACCATCTAGAGCCCCCTGGGACCCACTTAGGGCATTCTAGGATCATTGTAAGACCCCGGGGAACCTTCTAGAGCCCCCGGGACCCATTTAGTGCCTTCTAAGACACTTCTAGGACCACCAGGATCCCTCTAGAGCCCCCTGGAACACCCTTAGGGCCTTCTAGTGCCCTTCTAGGACCACCAGGAATCCTCTGGAGTCCACTGGGACCCCTTAGGGCTTTGTAGAACCCTTCCAGGAGCACGAGGAACCCTCTAGAGCACCCTGGGACCCATTTAGGGCCTTCTAGGACACTTCTATGACCACGAGGAACCCTCTAGAGCCCCCTGGAACACCCTTAGGGCCTTCTAGGACCCTTCAGGACCACGAGGAATCCTCTAGAGCCCCCTGGGACCTTTCTTGGCCTTTCTAGGTCACATCTAGAGTCACCAGGAACCCTCCAGAGCCCCTTGGAACCGATTTAGGGCCTTCTAGGACCCTTCTAGGGCCCTCAGGGACCTTCTAGAGCCCTCTGGGACCCCCTTAGAGCCTTCTAGGACCCTTCTAGGACCACGAGGAACCCTCTAGACCAACCTGAGACCCACTTAGGGCCTCCTAGAAACATTCTAGGACCACGAGGAACCCTCTAGAGCCCCCTGGGACCCCTTTAGGACCTTCTAGGACCCTTCCAGGACTACAAGAAACCATCTAGAGCCCCCTGGGACCCACTTAGCGCCTTCTAGGGGTCTTCTAGGACCACGAGAAACCATCTAGAGACCCCTGGGACACCCTTAGGGCCTTCTAGGACCATTTTAAGACCCTGGGGAACCATCTAGAGCCCCCTGGGACCCTTTTAGAACATTCTAGGACCCTTCTAGGACCACGAGTAAACCCTCTAGAACCACCTGGGATCCACTTAGGGCCTCCTAGGACCCTTCTAGGACCCACGGGAACCCTCTAGAGCCCCCTGGGACCCCTTTAGGGCCTCTAGGACCCTTCTAGGGACCCCAGGGACCCTCTAGAGGCCCCTGGGTCCCGTTAGAGCCTTCTAGGACACTTCTAGGACCACCAGGAACCCTCTAGAGCCCCCTGGGACCACTTTAGGGCCTTCTAGGACACTTCTAGGACCACGAGACATAACCTAGAGCCCCCTGGTACCCCCTTAGGGCATCCTAGGATCATTTTAAGATACCGGGGACCCCTCTAGAGCCACCTGGGTCCCCTTTAGGGCCTTCTAGGACCCTTCCAGGGCTCCCAAGGACCCTCTAGAGCCCCCTGGGACACCCTTAGGGCGTTCTAGGGCCCTTCTAGGACCACCAGGATCCCTCTAGAGCCCCCTGGGACCCCCTTAGGGCTTTCAAGGACCTTTCTAGAGTCACCAGGAAGCCTCTTGAGCTCCCTGGGACCTCCTTAGGTCCTTGTAGGACTCTTCAAAGACTTCTGGAAACCCTCTGGAGCACCCTGGGACGCTGTTAGGGCCTTCTAAGACCCTTCTTTGACATTCTACAGCCCCCGAGGACCATTCTGAAGGCCTCCAGACCCTTCTAGAGCCCCCCAGGGCCATTCTGAAGGCTCCCAGACCATTCTAGAGCCCCTCAGGACCTTTCTGAAGGCCTCCAGACCCTTCTATAGGGGTCCCAAAGAGCTCTAGAGGGTTCCTCAAGGTCCTAGAAGGACCTAAGGGGGTTCCAGGGGGCTGTAGAGGGTTCCTAGTGGTCCTAGAAGGGTCCTAGAAGGACCTAAAGGGGTTCCAGGGGGTCTACATGGTCTTGGTGGTCCTAGAAGGGTCCTAGAAGGCCCTAAGGGGGTCCCAGGGGGCTCTAGAGGGTTCCTGGTGGTCCTAGAATGAACTAATGGAGTCCCAGGGGGCTCTAGAGTGTCCCTGGGGACCCTAGAAGGGTCCTAGAAGGCCCTAAGGGGGTCCCAGGGGGCTCTAGATGGTTTCTCGTGGTCCTAGAAGGGTTCTAGAAGGCCCTAAGTGGGTCCCAGGGGGCTCTAGAGGGTTCCTCTTGGTCCTAGAATGGTTCTAGAAGGCCCTAAGAGTGTCCCAGGGGGCTCTAGAGGGATGCTGGTGGTGCTAGAAGTGTCCTAGAAGGACCTAAGTGGGTCCCATGGGGCTCTAAAGGGATTCAGGGACTCCTAGAAGGGTCCTAGAAGGCTCTAAGGAGTCCCAGGGGGCTCTAGATGGATTCTTGTGGTTCTAGAAGGGTCCTAGAATGTCCTAAGTGGGTCCCAGATGGCTCTAGAGGGTTCCTGGTTATCCTAGAATGGTCCTAGAAGGCCTTAAGTGAGTCCCAGGGGGCTGTAGATGGTTTCTCGTGGTCCTAGAAGGGTCCTAGAAGGCCCTAAGGAGTCCCAGGGGCCTCTAGAGGGTACCTGGGGGCACTAGAAGGGTCCTAGAAGGCACAAAGTGGGTCCCAGAGGGCTCTAGAGGGTCCCTGGTAGTCCTAGAAGTGTCCTAGAAGGCCCTAAGGGGGTCCCAGGGGGTTCTAGAAGGTTCCTGGGGCTCCTAGAAGGGTCCTAGAAAGACTTAAGTGTGTCCCAGAGGACTCTAGAGGGTTCCCCGGGGTCTTACAATTGTCCTAGAAGGTTCTAAGGGGTCCCAGGGGGCTCTAGATGGTTCCTCGTGGTCCTAGAAGACACCTAGATGGCCCTAAGGTGGTCCAAGGAGGCTCTAGAGGGTTCCTCGTGGTCTGAGAAGGATCCTAGAAGGCCCTAAGTGGGTCCCAGGGGCTTCTAGAGGGTTCCTGGGGCTCCTAGAATGGTCCTAGAATGCTCTAAGGGGTACCAGGGGGCTCTAGATGGTTCCCCAGAGTCTTAAAATGATCCTAGGATGTCCTAAGGGGGTCTCAGGGGGCTCTAGAGCGTCTCTGGAGGCCCTAGAATGGTCCAAGAAGGCCCATTCGAGGTCCCAGGGGGCTCTAGAGGGTTCCCTGGGGTCTTACAATGATCCTAGAAGGCCGTAAGTGGGTCCCAGGGAGCTCTAGAGAGTTCCTCGTGGTCCTAGAACGGTACTAGAAGGCCCTAAGTTAGTCCCAGAGGACTCTAAAGGGTTCCTGGTGATCCTAGAAGGGTCCTAGAAGGCCCTAAGGGAGTCCCAGAGGGCTCTAGAGGGTTTCTCGTGGTCCTAGAAGGGCCCTTGAGGGCCCTAAGGAGTCCCAGGGGGCTCTAGAGGGTCGCTGGGGGCACTTGAAGGGTCCTAGAAGGCACAAAGTGGGTCCCAGAGGGCTCTAGCGGGTTCCTGGTGGTCCTAGAAGGGTCCTAGAAGGGCCTAAGGGGGTCCCAGAGGGTTCTAGAAGGTTCCTGGGGCTCCTAGAAGGGTCCTAGAAGGCCCTAAGGGGGTCCCAGGGGGCTCTAGAGGGTCCCTTGGGACATTCAAGGGTCCTAGGAGGTGCAAAGGGGTTTGCAGAGGGCTCTAGAGGGTTCCTCGTGGTCTTAGAAGAGTCCTAGAATGCCCTAAGGGTGTCCCAGGGGGCTCTAGAGGGTTCCTCGTGGTCCTAGAAGGGTCCTAGATGGTCTTAACGGGGCCCCAGAGGACTCTTGATGGTTCCCCAGGGTCTTATATTCGTCATAGAAGATTCTAAGTTGTCCCGAGGGCTCTCGATGGTTCCTGGTGGTCCTAGAAGACACCTAGAAGGCCCTAAGGGGGTCCCAGGGGGCTCTAGATGGTTTCTTCTGGTCCTAGAAGGGTCCTTGAAGGCCTTAAGGGGGTCCCAGTGGGCTCTAGAGAGTTCCTCTTGGTCCTAGAAGGGTGCTAGAAAGCCCTAAGTGGGTCCCAAGGGGCTCTAGAGGGTTTCTCGTGGACCTAGAATGGTCTTAGAAGGCCCTAAATGGTTCCCAGAGGGCTCTAGAGGGTTCCTGGTGGTCCTAGAAGGGTCTTAGAAGGCCCTAAGTGGGTTCCAGGGGTTTCTAGAAGGTTCCCATCGGTCCTAGAAGGGTCCTAGAATGCTCTAAGGGGTCCCAGGGTGGTCTATATGGATCTCTGGAGTCTTAAAATGGTCCTAGAAAGCCCTAAAATGGTCCCGGGGGGCTCTAGAGGGTCCTTGAGGGCTCTAGAATGGTCCTAGAAGGCCCTAAAGGGGTCCCAGGGGGCTCTAGAGGGTTTCCCTGGGGGCAGTAGAAGGGTCCTAGAACCCCCTAAGGGGGTCCCAGAGGGCTCCAGAGGGTTCCTCGTGGTCCTAGAAGGGTCCTAGAAGGCTCTAAGGGGGTCCTATGGGGCTCTAGAGGGTTCATGAGATTCCTAGAAGGGTTCTAGTAGGCTCTAAGAGGGTCACAGGGGGCTCTAGAGGGTTCCTGGTGGTCCTAGAAGGGTCTTAGAAGGCCCTAAGTGTGTCCCAGGGGGTTCTAGAAGGTTCCTCGTGGTCATAGAAGGGTCCTAGAATGCTCTAAGGGGACCCAAGGGTCTCTAGATGGTTCCCCGGAGTCTTAAAATGGTCCTAGAAGGCCCTAAGGAGGTCCCAGGGGGCTCTAGAGGGTCCCTGGGAGCACTAGAAGGATCCTAAAAGGCCCTAAGTGGGTCCTAGGGGGCTCTAGAGGGTACCTCGTGGTCCTAGAAGGGTCCTACAATGCCTTAAGGGGGTCCCAGGGTTCTCTAGAGGGTTCCCCGAGGTCTTACCATGGTCCTAGAAGGCCCTAAAGGGGTTCCAGGGAGCTATAGATGGTTTCTCGTGGTCCTAGAGGGGTCCCAGGGGGCTCTAGAGGGTTCCTGGTGATTCTAAAAGGGTCCTAGAAAGCCCTAGAAGGGTTCCAGAGGGCTCTAGAGGGTACCCGTGGGTCCTAGAAGGGTCCTAGAAGGCCCTAAAGGGGTCCCAGCGGGCTCTAGAGGGTTCCTCGTGGTCCTAGAAAGGTCTTAAAAGGCCCTAAGGAGGTCCCAGTGGGCTCTAGAGAGTTCCTCGTGGTCCTAGAAGGGTCCTAGAAGGCCCTACGTGGGTCCCAGGGGGCTCTAGATGGTTTCCCGTGGTCCGAGAAGGGTCCTAGAAGGCCCTAGAAGGGTCCCAGGGGGCTCTAGGGGGTTCCTCGTGGTCCTAGAAGGGCCTTAGAATGCCCTAAGGGGGTTCCAGGGAGATCCAGAGGATTCCTCGTGGTCCTAGAAGGGTACTAGAAGGCCCTAAGGGGGTACCAGGGGGCTCTAGAGGGTTTCTCATGGTCCTGGAAGGGTCGTAGAAGGTCCTAAGGGGGGCCCAGTTGGCTGTAGACGGTCCCTGGGGGTCCAAGAAGGGTCCTAGAAGGCCCTAAGGTGGTCCTAGGGGGCTTTAGAGGGTTCCTCGTGGTCCTAGAAGGGTCCTAGAAGGTACTAAGCGGGTCTCAAGGGGCTCTAGATGGTTCCTCGTGGTCCTAGAAGGGTCGTAGAAGGCCCTAAGGGGGTCCCAGGGGGCTCTAGGGGGTTCCTGGGGCTCATAGAATGGTCCTAGAAGGCTCTAATGGGTCCCAGGGGGCTCTAGATGGTTACTCGTGGTCCTAGAAGACCCCTAGAAGGCCCTAAGGGGGTCCCAGGGGTCTCTAGATGGTTCCTGGTTGTCCTAGAAGGGTCCTAGAAGGCCCTATAGAGGACCCAGGGTGCTCTAGAGGGTTCTCCGGGGTCTTACCATGGTCCTAGAAGGCCCTAAGGGGGTCCCAGGGGGCTCTAGGTGGTTTCCTCGTGGTCCTAGAAGAGTCCTAGAAGGCCCTAAGAGTGTCACAGTGGGCTCTAGAGGGTTCCTGGTGGTCCGAGAAGGGTCCTAGAAGGCCCTAAGGGGGTCCCAGAGGGCTCTAGAGTGTTCCTGGTGGTCCTAGAAGGGTCGTAGAATGCTCTAAGTGGTCCTAGGGGGCTCGAGAGGGTTCCAAAGTGTCTTAAAATGGTCCTAGAAGGCACTACGGGGGTCCCAGGGGGCTCTAGAGTGTCCCTGGGGGCACTAGAAGTGTCCTAGAAGGCCCTAAGGAGGTCCCAGAGGGCTCTAGAGGGTTCCTGGTTGTCCTAGAAGGGTCCTAGAAGGCCCTAAGGGGGTCCCAGAGGGCTCTAGAGGGTTCCTGGGGCTCCTAGAAGGGTTCTAGAAGGCTCTAAGGGGAACCAGGGGGCTCTAGAAGGTCCCTGGGGGCCCTAGAATGGTACTAGAAGGCCCTAAACAGGACCCAGGGGGCTCTAGAGTGTTCTCCTGGGTCTTACCATGGTCCTAGAAGGCCCTAAGTGTGTCCTAGGGGGCTCTAGAGGGTTCCTGGTGACTCTAGAAGTGTCCTAGAAAGACCTAGAAGGGTCCCAGAGGGCTCTAGAGGGAACCTGTGGGTCCTAGAAGGGTCCTAGAAGGCCCTAAAGAGGTCCAAGGGGGCTCTAGAGGGTTCCCCGAGGTCTTAAAATGGTCTTAGAAGGCACTAAAGGGGTCCCAGGGGCCTCTAGAGGGTTCCTCGTGGTTCTAGAAGGGTGCTAGAAGGCCCTACGTGGGTCCCAGGGGGCTCTGGAGGGTTTCTCGTGGTCCTAGAAGGGTCCTAGAAGGTCCTAAAGGGGTCCAAGGGATCTCTAGAGGGTACCTGGTGACTCTAGAAGTGTCCTAGAAAGCCCTACAAGGGTCCCAGATGGCTCTAGAGGGTTCCTGGTGCTCCTAGAAGGGTCCTAGAAGACTCTAAGCGGTCGCAGGGGGCTCTAGAGGGTCCCTGGAGGACCTAGAATTGTCCTAGAAGGCCCGAAGGGGGTTCCAGGGGGCTCTAGATGGTTCCTGTGGGTCCTAGAAGGGTCCTAGAAGGCCCTAAGTGTGTCCCAGGGGGCTCTAGAGGGTTCCTGGTGGTCCTAGAAGGGTTCTACAAAGCCCTAAGAGGTCCCAGTGGGCTCTAGATAGTTCCTGGTGGTCCTAGAAGGGTCCTAGAAGGCCCTAAGGTGGTCCCAGGGGGCTCTAGATGGTCCCTGGGGGCCCTAGAAGGGTCCTAGAAGGCCCTAAAGGGGACCCAGGGGGCTCTAGAGGGTTCCCCGGGGTCTTACAATGGTCCTAGAAGGCCCTAAGGGGGTCCCAGGTGCCTCTAGGTTGTTTCTCGTGGTCCTAGAAGGGTCCTAGAAGGCCCTAAGGGGGTCCCAGGGAGATCCAGAGGATTCCTCATGGTCCTAGAAGGGTCCTAGAAGGCCCTAACGGGGTCCCGGGGGGCTCTAGAGGGTTTCTCATGGTCCTAGACGGGTCCTAGAAGGCCCTAAGGGGGGCGCAGTGGACTCTAGAGGGTCCCTGGGGGTCCAAGAAGGGTCCTTGAAGGCCCTAGGGTAGTCCTAGGTGGCTCTAGAGGGTTCCTCGTGGTCATAGAAGGGTCCTAGAAGGTCCTCAGCGGGTCTCAGGGGGCTCTAGAGGGTTCCTCGTGGTCCTAGAAGGGTCCTAGAATGCCCTAAGGGGGTCCCAGGGTTCTCTAGAGGGTTCCCCGGGGTCTTACCATGGTCCTAGAAGGCCCTAAAGGGGTCCCAGTGGGCTCTAAATGGATTCTCGTGGTCCTAGAAGGGTCCTAGAAGGCCTTAAGTAGTCCCAGGGGGCTCTAGATGGCTCCTCGTGGTCCTAGAATGGTCTTAGAAGGCCATAAAGGGGTCCCAGGGGGCTCTAGAGGTCTTTAGATTGGATCTGGGGGGCTCTAGAAGGGTCTGGGGGCTTTTAGAAGGGATGTAAGAAGCTCTAGAAGGGTTCAGGGGCTTTTTGAAGCTCTCTGGGGGGCTCTAGAAGGGTCTGGGTTCTTTTAGAATGGGCATGAGAAGCTCTTGAAGGGTCCAGGGGCCTTTAGAAGGTCTCTGGGGAGCTCTAGATGGGTCTGGGGGCCTTTAGAATTGTCCAGATGGGCTCTAGAAGGGTGTTGGCACTTTTAGAAAGTCTCTGGGGGGTCTAGAAGGGTCTGGGGGCTTTTAGAAGGCACGTGAGAAGCTCTAGAAGGGTCCAGGGGCCTTTAGAAGATCTCTGGGGGGCTCTCGAAGGGTCTGGGGGCCTTTAGAAGGGACGTGAGAAGCTCTACAAGGGTTCAGGGGCCTTTAGAATGTCTCTGGGGGGCTCTAGAAGGGTCTGGGGGCTTTTAGAAGGGACGTGAGAAGCTTTAGAAGGGTCCAGGGGCCTTTAGAAGGTCTCTGGGGGGCTCTAGAGGGGTCTAGGGCCTTTAGAATGGTCCAGATGGGCTCTATAAGGGTCTTGGCGATTATAGAAGGGACCCAGGGGCTCTAGAAGGGTCTAGGGTCCTTTAGAAGGGACGCAAGAAGCTCTAGAAGTTAGGGGTTAGTGTTAGGGTCATTAGGGTTAGGGTTAGGGGTTAGGGTTAGAAGTTAGGGTTAGGGTTAGGGGTTGGGGTTAGGGTTTAGGGTTAGGTTAGGGGTTAGGGTTAGTGTTTAGGGTTACGGGGTTAGGGTTACCGGGTTAGGGTTACAGTTAGGGTTAGGGTGTTAGGGATTAGGGTTAGGGGGATAGGGATTAGGGTTATGGTTATCGGGTTAGGGTTATGGGTTAGGGTCAGGGTTAGGGACAGGGGGTTAGGGTTAAGTGTTAGGGTTAGGGGATTAGTCCTTCTAGAGCCCCTCTAGACAAATCTAAAGGCCTCTAGACCCTTCTAGAGGCCCCCAGAGTCCTCCTAAAGGCCCCCAGACCTCTCTAAAGACTGCCAGGGCCCTTCTAAAGGCCCCCAGACCCTCCTAGAGCTCCACTGGACCCTTCTAAAAGCCCCCAGACCCTTCTAGAGCACCTGACGTCCGTTCTAAATGACCCCAGACCATTCTAGCACCCACCGGGGCCCTTCTAAAAGTGCCAAGACCTTTCTAGAGCCTTTCTGGACCATTCTAAAGGCCCCCAGACCATTCTAGACCCCCCAGAGCCCTTCTAAAGGCCCCTGGACCCTTCTAGAGCTTCTCACGTCCCTTCTAAAAGACCCCAGACCCTTCTAGAGCCCCCCAGAGACCTTCTAAAAGCGACCAGGCCATTCTAGAGCCCATCTGGACCATTCTAACAGCCTCCAGACTCCTCTAGAGCCCCCAGAACTATTTTAAAGGCCCTTGGACCCTGCTAGAGCTTCTCATGTCCCTTCTAAAAGAACCCAGACCTTTCTAGAGCCCCCCAGAGACCTTCTAAAGGCGCCCAGACCCTTCTACAGCCACTCACATCCCTTCTAAATGCCCACAGACCCTTCTAGAGCCCCCCAGAGACCTTCTAAAGGACCCTGGACCCTTCTAGAGCTTCTCACATCCCTTCTAAAAGACCCCAGACCCTTCTAGAGCCCCCCAGAGACCTTCTAAAAGCGACCAGGCCATTCTAGAGCCCATCTGGACCATTCTAACAGCCTCCAGACTCCTCTAGAGCCCCCAGAACTATTTTAAAGGCCCTTGGACCCTTCTAGAGCTTCTCACGTCGCTTCTAAAAGACCCCAGACCCTTCTAGACCCCCCAGAGACGTTCTAAAGGCATCTAGACCCTTCTAAATCCTCCCAGACCCATTCTAATGGACCCTAGACCCTTCTAGAGGGCCCCAGAGTCCTTCTAAAAGACCCCAGATCCCGCTAGAGTCCCCCAGAGACGTTCTAAAGGACCCTGGACCCTTCTAGAGCTTCTCACGTCCTTTCTAAAGGCCCCCAGACCCTTCTAGAGTCCCCCAGAGACTTCTAAAGGATCCTGGACCCTTCTAGAGCTTCTCACATCCCTTCTAGAAGCCTCCAGACCCTTCTAGAGCCGCCAGAGACCTTCTAAAGGACCCTGGACCCTTCTAGAGCTTCTCACGTCCCTTCTAGAGGACCCCAGACCCTTCTAGAGGCCCTCAGCGACATTCTAAAGGCCCCTGGACCCATCTAGATCTTCTCACGTCCATTTTAAAAGACCCCAGACCCTTCTAGAGCACCCCAGACCCATTCTAAAGGACCCTAGACCCTTCTAGAGGGCCCCAGAGTCCTTCTAAAAGACCCCAGACACCGCTAGAGACCCCAGAGAACTTCTAAAGGACCCTGAACCTTCTAGAGCTTCTCACGTGCCTTCTAAAGGCCCCCAGACCCTTCTAGAGCCCCCCAGAGAGATTCAAAAAGACCCTGAACACTTCTAGAGCTTCTCACATCCATTCTAAAAGCCCCCAGACCCTTCTAGAGCCCCCGAGATCCATACTAAAGACCTCTAGAGCACCCTCGGACCCCTTTATGGCCTTCTAACACCCTTCTAGGACCACGAGGAACCCTCTAGAGCCCTCTGGGAACCACATAGGGCCTTCTAGAATCCTTCTAGGACCACCAGGAACCCTCTAGAGCCCCCTGGGACGCACTTACGGCCTTCTAGGACCCTTCTAGGACCACGAGGAACCCTCTAGACCCCCCTGGGACCCCCTTAGGGCCTTCTAGGACCCTTCTCGGACCACCAGGAACCCTCTAGAGCCCCCTGTAACACTCTTAGGGCTTTCTAGGACCCTTCAAGGACCACGAGAAACCATCTAGAGCCCCCTGGGACCCCCTTAGGGCCTTCTAGGATCATTGTAAGACCCCTGGGAACCTTCTAGAGACCCCTGGGACTCCTTTAGTGCCTTCTAGGACCCTTCTAGCACCACCAGGAACCCTCTAGAGCCCCTTAGGACCACTTTAGGGCCTTCTAGGACCCTTCTAGGACCACGAGAAACAACCTAGAGCCCCCTGGTACCCACTTAGGGACTTCTAGGACCATGGTAAGACGCCGGGGAACCCTCTAGAGCCCCCGAGTCCCCTTTAGTGCCTTCTAGGACCTTTCTAGGGCCCCCAGGGACCTTCTAGAGACCCCTGGGACCCTTCTAAAACCACCAGGAACCCTCTAGAGCCCACTGGGACCCCTTAGGGCTTTGTTTAACCCCTCTAGGACTACGAGGAACCCTCTAGAGGCCGCTGGGACCACCTTAGGGCCTTCTAAGACCCTTCTAGGACCCACGGGCACCATCTAGAGCCCCCTGGGACCCCTTTAGGGCCTTCTAGGACACTTCTAGGTCCTCCAGGTACCCTCTAGAGCCCCCTGGGACCACTTTAGGGCCTTCAAGGACCCTTCTTGGACCACAGGGAAACCTCTAGAGCCCACTGGGACCCTTCTAGGGCTTTCTAGGACACTTCTAGATTCACCAGGAACCCTCTAGAGCTCCCTTGGACCCCTTTAGGACCTTCTAGGACCCTTCTAGGAGCATGAGAAACCTTCCAGAGCCCCCTGGGACCCACTTAGGGCCTTCTAGGACCATGGTAAGACCCCGGGGAACGCTCTAGAGCCCCCTGGGAACACTTTAGGGCCTTCTAGGACAATTCTAGGGCCCCCAGGGACCCTCTAGAGCCCCCTGGAACCACTTAGACCGTTCTAGGGCCCTTCTAGGAACACCAGGAACCCTCTAAAGTCCACTGGGACCACTTTAGGGCCTTCTAGGTCCCTTCTAAGACCACGAGAAACCATCTAGAGCCCTCTGGGAACCACTTAGGTCCTTCTAGGATCCTTCTAGGACCACGAGGAACCGTCTAGAGCTCCCTGGGGCCCCTTTAGGGCTTCCTAGGACCCTTCTAGAACCACAAGGAACCCTGTAGAGCCCACTGGGACCCCCTTAGGGCCTTCTACGACCCTTCTAGGACCATGAGAAACAATCTAGAGCCCCCTGGGACCACTTTAGGGCCTTCTAGGACCCTTCTAGGACCACGAGAAACCATCTAGAGCCCCCTGGGTCCTACTTAGGGCCTTCTAGGACCATTGTAAGACCCCTGGGAACCTTCTAGAGACCCCTGGGACCCCTTTAGTGCCTTCTAGGACCCTTCTAGGACCCCCAGGAACCCTCTAGAGCCCCCTGGGACCAATTTAGGGCCTTCTAGAATCATTCTAGGACCACGAGAAACAACCTAGAGCCACCTGGTATCCCCTTAGGGTCTTCTAGGACCATTTTAAGACACCGAGGAACCCTCTAGGGCCCCCTGGGTCCCCTTTAGTGCCTTCTAGGACCCTTCTAGGACCCCCAGTGACCCTCTAGAGCCCCCTGGGACCCCCTTAGGGCCTTCTAGGACACTTCTAGGACCCATGGGAACCCTCTAGAGCCCCGTGGGACCCACTTAGGGCCTTCTAGGACCCTTCTAGGTCCTCCAGGGACCCTCTAGAGCCCCCTGGGACCCCCTTAGGTCCTTCTAGGGCCCACGGGAAACATCTAGAGCCCCCTGGGACCCACTTAGGGCCTTCTAGGACACTTCTAGGTCCTCCAGGGACCATCTAGAGTCCCCTGGGACCGCTTAGAGCCTTCCAAGACCCTTCTAGTAGCACCAGGAACACTCTAGAACCCCCTGGGACCACTTTAGGGCCTTCTAGGATCCTTCTAGGACCACAGGGAACCCTCTAGAGCCCCCTGGGACCCTTCTAGGGCTTTCTAAGACACTTCTAGAGTCATCAGAAACCCTCTAGAGCTCCCTTGGACCCCTTTAGGACCTTCTAGGACCCTTCTAGGACCACGAGAAACCTTCTAGAGCCCCCTGGGACCAACTTAGTGCCTTCTAGTACAATTTTAAGACCATGGGAACCCTCTAGAGCCCCCTGGGAAAACTTTAGGGCCTTCTAGGACACTTCTTGGGCCCCCAGGGACACTCTAGAGCCCCGTGGAACCACTTAGACCATTCTAGGGCCCTTCTAGGAACCCCAGGAGCCCTCTTGAGCCCACTGGGACCCCCTTAGGGCCTTCTAGGACCCTTCTAGGACCATGAGAAACCATCTAGAGCCCCCTGGGACACACTTAGGGCCTTCTAGGACCCTTCTATCACCCCCATAGACACTCTAGAGACCCCTGGGACCCACTTAGGACCTTCTAGGACCACGAGGAACCCTCTAGAGCCCTCTGGGAACCACTTAGGGCCTTCTCGGACTCTTCTAAGACCATGAGGAACCCTCTAGAGCCCTCTGGGACCCACTTAGGGTCTACTAGGACACTTCTAGGACCACCAGGAACCATCTAGAGATCCCTGGGACCCCCTTAGGGCCTACCAGGACCCTTCTAGGACCACGAGGACCCACTAGAGCCCACTGTGACCCACTCAGGGCCTCCTAGGAACATTCTGGGACCACGAGAAACCCTCTAGAGCCACCTGGGACCCCCTTAGGGCCTTCTAGGACCATCGTAAGACCCCAGGAAACTCTCTAGAGCCCCCTGGAACCCCCATAGAGCCTTCTAGGACCCTTCTAGGAGCCCCAGGAACCCTCTAGAGCACCCTGGGAACCACTTAGGGCCTTCTAGGACCCTTCTAGGAGCCTCAGGAACCCTCTAGAGCCCCCTGGGACCCCTTTAGGGCAGTTTAGGATTCTTCCAGGACCCACGGGAACCCTCTAGAGCGCACTGGGACCCCTTTAGGGCCTTCTATGACCTTTCTAGGGGCCCCAGGGACCTTTCTAGGGCCCCCTTGGATCCTCTAGAGCCCCCTGGGACCCCCTTAGGGCCTCCTAGGAACATACTAGGATCACAAGGGACCCTCTAGAGCCCCCTTGGACACCTTTAAGGCCTTCTAGTACCCTTCTAGGTCCACGAGGAACCATCTAGTCACCCCTGGGACTCCTGTAGGGACTTCTAGGACCCTTCTAGGACAATGAGAAACGATTCAAAGCCCCCTGGACCCACTTAGGGCCTTCTAGGACCATTGTAAGATCCCAGGGAACCCTCTAGAGCCCCCTGGGACCCACTTAGATCCTTCTAGAACCCTTCCAGGAACCCCAGGAACCCTCTAGAGCCCCCTGGGACCCACTTAGTTCCTTCTAGGACCATTCTGGGACCACCAGGAACCCTCTAGAGACCCCTGGAACCCATTTAGGGCCTTCTAGGACCCTTCTAGGACCATGAGAAACAACCTAGAGCCCCCTAGTACCCACTTAGGGCCTTCTAGGACCATTGTAAGGCACCAGCGAACACTCTAGAGCCCCCTGGGACCCTTTTAGGGCCTTCTAGGACCCTTCTAGGCCCCCCAGGGACCATCTAGAACCCCCTGGGACCGCTTGGATCCTTATAGAACCCTTCTAGGAGTACCAAGAACCCTCTAGAACCCCCTGGGACCATTTTAGGGCCTTCTAGGACCCTTCTAGGACCACAGGGAACCCTCTAGAGCCCCATTGGACCCTTCTAGGGCTTTCTAGGACACTTCTAGAGTAACCAGGAACCCTCTAGAGCCCCCTTGGACCCCTTTAGGACCGTCTAGGACCCTTCTAGGACCACGAGAAACCCTCTAGAGCCCCCTGGGACCCACTTAGACCCTTCTAGGTACCTTCTAGGACCACGAGAAACCATCTAGAACCCCCTGGGACCCCCTTAGTGTTTTCTAGGACACGTCTAGTGTCACCAGGAACTCTCTAGAGCCCCCTGGGTCCCTTCTAAAGCCTCCTAGGACAATTATAGGACAACGAGGAGCCCCCTAGAGCACCCTGAGACTCACTTAGGGCCTTCTAGGACCCTTCTAGTGTCCCAGGGACCCTCTAGAGCCCCCTGGAACCCCTTAGGGCCTTCTAGAACCCTTCTAAGACCACGAGGAACTCTCTAGAGGCACCTGGGACCTCCTTAGGGCCTTCTAGGACATTTCTAGGGCCCCCAGGGACCTTCTAGAGCCCCCTGGGACCCCCTTAGGGCCTTCTTGGACGCTTCTAAGACCATGAAGGACCTTCTAGAGCCCCCTGGGACCCCCTTAGAGCCTTCTAGGAACATTCTAGCACCACGAGGAACCCTCTAGAGCTCCCTGGGACCACCTTAGAGCCTTCTATGACCCTTCTAGGACCACGAGAAACCATCTAGAGCCACCTGGGACCTCCTTAGGGCCTTCTGGGGTATTCTAGGAACACATGGAACCCTCTAGAGCCTCCTGGGACAACCTAGGGCCATGTAGGACCATTGTAAGATGCCGGGGAACCCTCTAGAGCCCCTTGAGACCGATTTAGTGCCTTCTAGGACCCTTCTAGTGCCCCCAGGGACCTTCTAGAGCACCCTGGGACCCCCTTAGAGCCTTCTAGGACCCTTCTAGGAGCCCCAGAAACCCTCTAGAGATCCCTGGGAACCCTTTAGAGCCTTCTATGACCCTTCTAGGACCACGAGGAACCCTCTAGAGCCCCATGGGACCCCTTAACGGCCTTCTAGAACATTTCTAGAACTACAAGGAACCATCTAGAACCCCCTGGGAAATTTCTAGGATTTTCTAAGACCCTTGTAGAGGCACCAGGAACCCTCTAGAGCCCCCTGGGACCACCTTAGGGCCTTCTAGGACCCTTCTAGGACCCCAAAGGACCTTCTAGAGCCCCCTGGGACTGACTTAGGACCTTCTAGGACATTTCTAGGTCCACGAGAAACCCTCTAGAGCCCCCTGGGACCACTTAGAGCCTACTGGGACCCTTCTAGGAGCCCCAGAAACCCTCTAGAGCCCCCTGCGACCCCCTTAGTCCCTTCTAGGACCGTTCTACGACCTCGAGAAACCATCTAGAGCCCCTTGGGACCCACTTAGGGCCTTCTAGGACCCTTCTAGGACCATGAGATACCATCTAGAGCCTCCTGGGACCCTTTAGGGTTTTCTAGGATCCTTCTAGGACCATGAGATACCATCTAGAGCCCCCTGGGACCACTGTAGGGCATTCTAGGACCATTTTAAGACCCCGGGGAACACTCTGGTGCCCCCTGGGACCCCTTTAGGGCCTTCTAGGACCCTTCTAGGACCACGAGGAACCTTCTAGAGCACACTGAGACCCCCTTAGGGCCTTCTAGGACCTTCTTAGACCCCCAGGGACCCTCTAGAGCCCCCTGGGCCCCCCTTAGTGCATTCTAGGGCCCTTCTAGGACCCAAGGGAACCCTCTAGAGCCCTCTGGGACCATTCTAGGTCTTTCTAGGACCCTTCTAGTGTCACCATGTACCCTCTAGAGCCCCCTGGGACCCTTCTAGGGCTTTATAGGAGACTTCTAGAGTCACCAGGAGCCCTCTAGAACCCCCTGGGACCCACTTAGGGCCTCCTAGGACTCTTCTAGGACAACGAGGAACCATCTAGAGCCACCTGAGACCCAATTAATATCTTCTATGACACTTCTAGTGCCCCAAGGACCCTCTAGAGCCCCCCGGGACCCCTTAGGGCCTTCTAGAACCCTTTTAAGACCATGAGGAACTCTCTAGAGCCCCCTGGGACCTCCTTAGGGCCTTCTCAGATGCTTCTAGGACCACGAGGAACCCTCTAGAGCAACCTTGGACCCATTTAGTGCCTTCTAGAGCTCTTCTAGGACCATGAAGAATCCTCTGGAGTCCTCTGGGCACACTAAGGGCCTTCTAAGACCCTTCTAGGGTCACGAGGAACCCCCTAGAGCCCCCTGGGACCCCTTTAGGGCCTTCTAGAACCCTTCTACGACCCATGGGAACCCTCTAGAGCCCCGTGGGACCCTTCTAGGGCTTTCTGGGACTCTTCTAGGGTCTCCAGGAATCCTCTAGAGCCCCCTGGGACCTTTCTAGGGCTTCCTAGGACACTTCTAGAGTCACCAGGAACCCTCTAGAGCCTCCTGGGACCCACTTAGGGCTTTCTAGGACCCTCCTAGGACCACGAGGAACCCTCTTGAGCCCCCTGAGACCCCCTTAGAACCTTGTAGGAACCTTCTAGGACCACGAGGAACCCTCTAGAGCCCTCTGGGACCCCCTTAGGACCTTCTAGGACCCTTCTAGGACCACCAGGAACCCTCTAGAGCCCCCTGGGACCCCCTTACGACCTTCTAGGAACCTTCTAGAACCCACAGGTACCCGCTAGATCCACCTGGGACCCACTTAGGGCTTTCAAGGACCCTTCTAGAGTCACCAGGAAGCCTCTGGAGCCCCCTGGGACCTCCTTAGGTCCTTGTAGGACTCTTCTAAGACTTCTGCAAACCCTCTGGAGCACCCTGGGACGCTGTTAGGGCTTTCTAAGCCTCTTCTATGACTTTCTAGAGCCCCCGAGGACCCTTCTAAAGGCTCCCAGACCCTTCTAGAGCCCCTCAGGACCCTTCTGAATGCCCCCAGACCCTTCTAGAGCCCCTCAGAACCCTTCTAGAGCCAGTCAGGACCTTTATGAAGGTTCCAAGACCCTTCTAGAGCCCCCCAGGACCAATCTGAAGGCCCTAGACCGTTTGAGAGCCCAGTTGGACCCTTCTGAAGGCCTCCAGACCCTTCTAGAGCCCACCCAGGGCCCTTCTGAAGGCCCCCAGACCCTTCTAGAGCCCCCCGGGGCCCTTCTGAAGGCCCCCAGACCCTTCTAGAGCCCCCAAGGGCCCTTCTGAAGGCCTCCAGACCCTTCTAGAGCCACTCAGGACCCTTCTGAAGGCCTCCAGACCCTTCTAGATCCCCCCAGGGCCATTCTGAAGGCCCCCAGACCCTTCTAGAGCCCATCCAGACCCTTCTGAAGGCATCCAGACCCTTCTATAGGGGTCCCAAAGAGCTCTAGAGGGTTCCTCAAGGTCCTAGAAGGGTCCTAGAAGGACCTAAGGCGGTACCAGGAGGCTCTAGAGGGATACTGGTGGTCCTAGAAGGGTCCTAGAAGGTCCTAAGGGGGTCCCAGAGGGCTCTAGAGGGTTCCCCGTGGACTTACAATGGTCCTAGAAGGTCCTAAAGTTCCCAGGGGGTCTACATGGTTCCTAGTGGTCCTAGAAGGGACCTAGAAGGCCTTAAGGGGGTCCCAGGGGGATCTAGATTGTTTCTCGTGGCCCTAGAAGGGTCCTAGAAGGCCCTAGAAGGGTCCCAGGGAGCTCTAGAGGGATCCTGGTGGTCCTAGAAGGGTCCTAGAATGCACTAAGGGGGTCCCAGGGGGCTCTAGAGGGTCCCTGGGGGCCCTAGAAGGGTCCCAGAAGGCCCTAAGGGGTCCCAGGGGGCTCTAGATGGTTTCTCGTGGTCCTAGAAGGGTCTTAGAAGGCCCTAAATGCTTCCCAGGGGGCTCTAGAGGGATGCTGGTTGTGCTAGAAGTGTCCTAGAAGGACCTAAGTGGGTCCCATGGGGCTCTAGAGGGATTCAGGGACTCCTAGAAGGGTCCTAGAAGGCTCTAAGGAGTCCCAGGGGTCTCTAGATGGATTCTCGTGGTCCTAGAAGGGTCCTAGAAGGTCCTAAGTGGGTCCCAGATGGCTCTAGAGGGTTCCTGGTGATCCTAGAAGGGTCCTAGAAGGCCCTAAGGGAGTCCCAGGGGGATCTAGAGGGTTTCTCGTGGTCCTAGAAGGGTCCTAGAAGGCCCTAAGGAGTCCCAGGGGACTCTAGAGTTTTCCCTGGGGTCTTACAATGGTCCTAGTAGGCCCTAAGGGGGTCCCAGAGGACTCTGCGGGTTCCCCGGGGTCATACAATTGTCCTAGAAGGTCCTAAGTGGTCTCAGGGGGTTCTAGATGGTTCCTCGTGGTTGTAGAAGACACTTAGAAGGCCCTAAGGGGGTCCCAGGGGGCTCTAGAGGGTCCCTGGTGGCCCTAGAAGGGTCCTAGAAGGCCCTAAAGGGGTCCCAGAGGGCTCTAGAGTGTCCGTGGTGGTCCTAGAAGGGCCCTAGAAGGGCCTAAAGAGGTCCCAGGGGGCTCTAGAGCGTTCCCCGGGGCCTTACAATGATTCTAGAAGGCCATAAGGGGTTCCCAGGGAGCTCTAGATGGTTTCTCGTGGTCCTAGAAGGGTCCTAGAAGGCCCTAAGGGCGTCCCAGGGGGCTCTAGAGAGTTCCTCGTGGTCCTAGAACGGTACTAGAAGGACCTAAGTGGGTCCCAGAAGGCTCTAAAAGGGTTCCTGGTGATCCTAGAAGGGTCCTAGAAGGCCCTAAGGGAGTCCCTGGGGGCTCTAGAGCGTTTCTTGTGGTCCTAGAAGGGTCTTAGAAGGCCATAAAGGGGTCCCAGGGGGCTCTAGAGGGTTCCTGGGAGCACTAGAAGGGTTCTAGAAGGCTTTAAGGGGGTCCCAGAGGGATTTAGAAGGTTCCTGGTGGTCCTAGAAGGGTCCTAGAAGGGCCTAAGTGGGTCCCAGAGGGTTCTAGAAGGTTCCTGGGGCTCCTAGAATGGTCCTAGAATGCTCTAAGGGGTCCCACGTGGCTCTAGAGGGTCCCTGGGGGCCCTAGAAGTGTCCTAGAAGGCCCTAAATGGGTCACAGGGGGTCTAGAGGGTCCCTGGGGGCACTAAAAGTGTCCTAGGAGGCACAAAAGGTGTCACAGAGGGCTCTAGAGGGTTCCTTGTGGTCCTAGAAGGGTCCTAGAAGGCCTTAAGGGGGCACCAGGGGGCTCTAGAGGATTCCTCGTGGTCCTAGAAAGGTCCTAGAAGGCCCTATGGGGGTCTCGGGGGTGTTAGAGGGTTCCTGTGTCTCCTAGAATTGTCCTAGAATGCTCTAAGGGGTCCCAGGGGGCTCTAGATTGTTCCCCAGAGTCTTAAAATTGTCGTAGAATGCCCTAAGTGAGTCCCAGGGGGCTCTAGAGGGTTTCTTGTGGTCCTAGAATGGTTTTAGAATGCCCTAAGGGGGTCCCAGGGAGATCCAGAGGATTCCTTGTGGTCCTAGAAGGGTCCTAGAAGGCCCTAAGTGGGTCCCAGGGGGCTCCAGAGGGTTTCCCATGGTTCTAGAAGGGTCGTAGAAGGCCCTAAGTGGGGCCCAGTGGGCTCTAGAGGGTCCCTGGGGGTCCAAGAAGGGTTCTAGAAGGCCCTAAGTGGGTCCTAGGGGGCTCTAGATTGTTCCTGGTGCTCCTAGAAGGGTCCTAGAAGGCCTTAAGGGGGTCCCAGGGGGCTCGAGAGGGTTCTACGAGTCCTAGAAGACACCTAGAATGCCCTAAGTCAGTCCCAGGGGGCTCTAAAGGTTTCTGGGGCTCCTAGAAAGGTCCTAGAAGACTCTAAGGGAGTCCCAGGGGGCTCTAGAAGGTTCCTCGTGGTCCTAGAAGGGTCTTAGAAGGCTCTAAAGGGTTCCCAGGGGACTCTAGAGGGTTCCCTGGGGTCTTACAATGGTCCTAGTAGGCCCTAAGGGGGTCCCAGGGGGCTCTAGATGGTTCCTGGGGTCTTAAAATGGTCCTAGAAAGGCCTAAGTTGTTCCCAGGGGGCTCTAGAAGGTTTCTTGTAATTCTAGAAGGTTCCTAGAAGGCCCTAAAAGGGTCCCAGGGGGCTCGAGAGTGTTACTGGGGCTCCTAGAAGGGTCCTAGAAGGTCCTAAGGGGGTCCCAGGGGGTCGAGAGGGTTCCTCGTGGTCTAGGAGTGTCCCAGAATGTCCTAAGGGGGTCCAAGGGGGCTATAGAAAGTTCTTCGTGGTCCTAGAAGGGCACTAGAATGTCCTAAGAGGGCCCCAGATGGCTCTAGATGGTTCCTGGTGGTCCTAGAATTGTCCTAGAAGGCCTTAAAAAGGTCCCAGGGGGATCTAAAGGGTTCCTCGAGGTCCTAGAAGGGCCCTAGAAGGCCCTAATAGGGTCCCAGGGGGCTCTAGAGGGTTTCTGGTGGTCCTAGAATTGTCCTAGAAGGCCCTAAAAAGGTCCTAGGGGGATCTAAAGGGCTCCTCGTGGTCCTAAAAGGGTCTTAGAAAGCCCTATGTGGTTCTAGGGGGCTCTAGAGGGTCCCTGGGGGTGCTAGAAGAGTCCTAGAAGGCCCTAAGGGGGTCCTAGTGGGCTCTAGAGGGTCCCTGGGGGCCCTAGAAGTGTCCTAGAAGGCCCTAAAGTGTTCCCAGGGGGCTCTAGAGCGTTCCCTGGGGTCTTACCATGGTCCTAGAAGGCCCTAATTGGGTCCCAGGGGGCTCTGGAAGGTTTCTCGTGGTCCTAGAAGGGTCCTAGAAGGTCCTAAAGGGGTCCAAGGGAGCTCTAAAGGGTTCCTGGTGAATCTAGAAGTGTCCTAGAAAGCCCTAGAAGGGTCCCAGGGGGCTCTAGAGGTTTCCCTGTGGTCCTAGAAGGGTCCTAGAAGACCCTAAGTGGGTCCCAGGGGGCTCTAGATGGCTTCTGGTGCTCCTAGAAGGGTCCTAGAAGGCTCTAAACGGTCCCAGGGGACTCTAGATGGTCCCTGGAGGACCTAGAATTGTCCTAGAAGGCCCTAAAGGGGTCCCGGGGGCTCTAGATGGTGCCCGTGGGTCCTAGAAGGGTCTTAGAAGGCCCTAAGATGGTCCCGGGGGCTCTAGAGGGTTCCTCGTGGTCCTAGAAGGTTTCTACAAAGCCCTAAGGGGTCCCAGTGGGCTCTAGAGGGTTCCTGGTGGTTTTAGAAGGTTCCCAGGGGTCTCTAGAGGGTCCCTCGGGGCCCTAGAAGGGTCCTAGAAGGCACTAAAGGGGACTCGGGGGCTCTAGAGGGTTCCCCGGGGTCTTACAATGGTCCTAGAAGGCCCTAAGGGGGTGCCAGGGGGCTCTAGAGGGTTCCTGGGGGTCCTAGACGGGTCCTAGAAGGCACTAAATTGGTCCCAGGGTGCTCTAGAAGGTTCCCAGGGGTCTTACAATGATCCTAGAAGGCCCTAAGTGGGTCCCAGGGGGCTCTAGATGGTTTATCGTGGTCCTAGAAGGGTCCTAGAAAGCCCTAAATGGGTCCCAGGGGGCTCTAGATTGTTTCTCGTGGTCCTAGAAGGGTCCTAGAAGACCCTAAGTGGGTCCCAGGGGGGTCTAGAGGGTTCCTCGTGGTCCTAGAAGGGTCCTAGAAGGCCGTAAAGGGGTCCCAGGGTGCTCTAGAGGTCTTTAGTATGGATCTGGGGAGCTCTAGAGGGGTCTGGGGGCTTTTAAAATGGATGTGAGAAGCTCTAGAAGGGTTCAGGGTCTTTTTGAATCTCTCTGGGGGGCTCTAAAAGGGTCTGGGGGCCTTTAGAAGGCATGTGAGAAGCTCTAGAAGGTTCAGGGGCCTTTAGAAGTTCTCTGGGGTCTCTAGCAGTGTCTGGGGTCTTTTAGAAGGACTCTGGTGCCCTCTAGAAGGGTCTAGGGTCCATTAGAATGGGTCTGGGAGGATTTAGAAGGGTCTAGATGCCTTTAGAACGTCTCTGGGGGGTCTAGAAGGGTCTGGGGTCTTTTAGAAGCGATGTGAGAAGCTCTAGAAGGGTCCAGGGACCTTTAGAAGGTCTCTGGGGGGCTCTAGAAGGGTCTGGGGGCATTTAGAAGGGATGTGAGTGGCTGTAGAAAGGTTTGGGCGCCTTTAGAAGGTCTCTGGGGAGCTCTAGAAAGGTCTGGGTTCTTTTAAAAGGGACATGAGAAGCTCTAGCAGGGTCCAAGGACCTTTAAAATAGTTCTGGGGGCTCTAGAGGAGTCTGGAGGCTGTTAGAATGGTCCAGATGGGCTCTAGAATGGCCTGGTCGCTTTTAGAAGGTCTCTGGGGGGCTCTCGAAGGGTCTGGGGTCTTTTAGAAGGGACGTGAGAAGCTCTAGAAGGGTCCAGGGGCATTTAGAAGGTCTCTGGGGGGCACTCAAAGGGTCTGGGGGCTTTTAGAAGGGACGTGAGAAGCTCTAGAAGGGTCCAGGGGCCTTTAGAAGGGCTCTGGGGAGTCTGGAATGGTCTGGGGGCCTTTAGAATGGTCCAGAAGGGCTCTAGAATGGTCTTGGCACTTTTAGAAGGGCCCCGGTGGGTACTAGAATGGTCTGGGGTCTTTTAGAATGGACGTCAGGTTCTCTAGAAGGGTCTGGGGGCTTTTAGAAGGGTCCAGTGGAGCTCTAGGAGGGTGTGGGGGCCTTTAGAAGGGCCCTGGCGGTCTTTAGAGAGGTCTGGGGGCCTTTGGAAGGACTCTGGGGGCCTCTAGAAGGGTCTAGAGGCCTTTAGGTTTGTCTAGAGGGGCTCTAGAAGGACTAATGCCCTAACCCTAACACTTAACCCTAACCCCCTATCCCTAACCCTGACCCTAACCGGATAACCATAACCCTAATCCCTATCCCCCTAACCCTAATCCCTAACACCCTAACCCTAACTGTAACCCTAACCAAGTAACCCTAACCCCGTAACCCTAACCCCGTAACCCTAACCCGTTAACCCTAACCACATAACATTAAACCCTAACCCTAACCCTAAACATAACCCCTAAACCTAACACTAAACCTAAACCCTAACCATAAACCTAACCCTAACCCTAACCCAACCCTGACCCTAACCCTAACCATAAACCCTAACCCTAAATCCTAACCCTAACCCTAAACCTAACCCTAACACTAACCCCTAACCCTAACCTTAACCCTAACCCCTAACCCTAACCCTGAACCCCTAACACCTAACCCTAACCCTAATGACCCTAAACCCTAACCATAACCCTAACCCCTAACCATAACCCTAACCCTAACACCTAACCCTAACCCTAATGACCCTAATCCTAACCCTAACCCTAACCCTAACCCTAACACCTAACCCTAACCCTAATGACCCTAACCCTAACACTAACCCTAACCCTAACCCCTAACCCTAATGACCCTAACCCTAACCCCTAACCCTAACCCTAATGACCCTAACCCTAACCCCTAACCCTAACCCTAATCCTAACCCAACCCTAACCCTAACACTAACCCCTAACCCTAACCCTAAACTCTAACCCTAAACACTAACCCTAACCCTAACCCCTAACCCTAATGACCCTAACCCTAACCCTATACCCCTATCCATAACCCCTAACCCTAACCCAAATCCTAACCCTAACCCTAACCCTAATGACCCAAACCCTAACACTAACCCCTAACTTCTAGAGCTTCTCACGTCCCTTCTAAAAGCCCCCAGACCCTTCTAGAGCCCCCCAGAGACATTCTAAAGGCCCCTGGACCCTTCTAGAGCTTCTCACGTCCCTTTTAAACTCCCCCAGACCCATCTAGAGCCCCCCAGAGACATTCTAAAGGCCCCTGAACCCTTCTAGAGCTTCTCACGTCCCTTCTAAATGCTCCCAGACCCTTCTAGAGCCCCCCAGAGACCTTCTAAAGGCCCCTGGACCCGTCAAGAGCTTCTCACGTGCCTTCTAAAAGCCCCCAGACCCTTCTAGACCCCCCAGAGACTTTCTAAAAGCGCCAACACCCTTCTAGAGACTTCTGGACAATTCTAAACGCCCCCAGACTCATCTAGAGCTCCCCAGAGACCTTCTAAAGGCCCCTGGACCCTTCAAGAGCTTCTCACGCCCATTCTAAAAGAACCCAGACCCTTCTAGAGCCCCCCAGAGAGCTTCAAAAAGCCCCTGAACCCTTCTAGAGCTTCTTACATCCCTTCTAAAAGACGCCAGACCCTTCTAGAGCCCGCCAGATCCAATCTAAAGATATCTAGAGCCCCCTGGGACCCCTTTATGGCCTTCTAAGACCCTTCTAGGACCACGAGGAGCCATCTAGAGCCCCCTGGGACCCCTTAAAACCTTCTTGGACCCTTCTAGGGCCCCCAAGGGACCCTCTAGAACCCACTGGGACCCACTTAGGGCCTTCTAGGACCCTTCTAGGACCACGAGAAACCCTCTAGAACCACCTGGGACCCCCTTAGGGCCTTCTAGGACCCTTCTAGGACCCATGGGACCCTCTAGAGCCCCGTGGGACCCACTTAGGGCCTTCTAGGACCCTTCTAGGTCCTCCAGGGACCCTCTAGAGCCCCCTGGGACCGCTTAGAGCCTTCTAGGACCCTTCTAGGACCCGCGGGTACCCTCTAGAGCCCCCTGGGACCCTTCTAGGGCTTTCTAGGACACGTCTAGAGTCACCAGGAACCCTCTAGAGATCCCTTGGACCCCTTAAGGACCTTCTAGGACCCTTCTAGGACCACAAGAAACCTTCCAGAGCCTCCTGGGACCCACTTAGGGCCTTCTAGGACCCTTCTAGGGCCCCCAGGGAACCCTCTAGATGCCCCTGGGACACCATTAGGGCCTTCTAAGACCATTTTAAGATATCGGTGAACCCTCTAGAGCCCCCTGGGACCCCTTTAGGGCCTTCTAGGACCCTTCTAGGACCACGAGAAACCTTCCAGAGCCCCCTGGGACCCACTTAGGGCCTTCTAGGACCATTTTAAGACCCCGGGGAACCCTCTAGCAGCCCCTGGGACCCCTTTAGGGCATTCTAAGACCATTTTAAGATATCGGGGTACCCTCTAGAGCCCCCTGGGACCCCTTTAGGACCTTCTAGGACACTTCTAGGAACCACGGGTACCATCTAGAGCCCTCTGAGACCCTTCTAGGGCTTTCTTGGACCCCTTTAGAATCACCAGGAACACTCTAGAGCCCCCTGGGACCCTTCTAGGGCTTTCTAGGACACGTCTAGAGTCACCAGGAACCCTCTAGAGATCCCTTGGACCCCTTAAGGACCTTCTAGGACCCTTCTAGGACCACAAGAAACCTTCCAGAGCCTCCTGGGACCCACTTAGGGCCTTCTAGGACCATTTTAAGACCCCAGGGAACCCTCTAGATGCCCCTGGGACACCATTAGGGCCTTCTAAGACCATTTTAAGATATCGGTGAACCCTCTAGAGCCCCCTGGGACCCCTTTAGGGCCTTCTAGGACCCTTCTAGGACCACGAGAAACCTTCCAGAGCCCCCTGGGACCCACTTAGGGCCTTCTAGGACCATTTTAAGACCCCGGGGAACCCTCTAGCAGCCCCTGGGACCCCTTTAGGGCCTTCTAAGACCATTTTAAGATATCGGGGTACCCTCTAGAGCCCCCTGGGACCCCTTTAGGACCTTCTAGGACACTTCTAGGAACCACGGGTACCATCTAGAGCCCTCTGGGACCCTTCTAGGGCTTTCTTGGACCCCTTTAGAATCACCAGGAACCCTCTAGAACCCCCTGGGACCCTTCTAGGGCTTTCTAGGACACTTCTAGAGTCACCAGGAACCCTCTAGAGCCCCCTGGCACCATTTAAGGCCTTCTAGGACCCTTCTAGGACCACCAGGAACCCATCTATAGCTCTCTGGGACCACTTTAGGGCGTTCTAGGACCCTTCTAGGGCCCTGAGAGACCCTCTAGAGTCCCCTGGGACAACTTAGAGCCTTTGAGGACCCTTCTAGGGCCAGTAGGAACCCTCTAGAGCCCCCTGGGACCCCCTTAGGGCTTTCTAAGACCCTTCTAGGACCACGAGGAGCTCTCTAGAGCCCTCTGGGACCCTCTTTGCGCCTTCTAGGACCCTTCTAGGACACAGGGAAAACCTCTAGAGCCCCCTGGGACCCACTTAGGGCCTTCTAGGACCCTTCTAGGACACAGGGAACCCTCTAGAGCCCCCTGGGACCCCCTTAGGGCCTTCTAGGACCATGGTAAGACTCCGGGGAACCCTCCAGAGCACCCTGGGTCCTCTTTAGTGCCTTCTAGTACCCTTCTAGGGCACCTAGGGACCTTCTAGAGCCCCTAGAGACCTTCTAGAGCCCCCTGGTTACCCTTTGAGCCTTCTAGAACCCTTCTAGGAGCAACAGGAACCCTCTAGAGATTCCTGAGACCCCCTTAGGGCCTTCTAGGACCCTTCTAGGACCGCAAGAAACCCTCTAGAGCCCCCTGGGACCTCTTAGGGCCTTCTTGGACCCTTCTAGGTCCACCAGAGACCCTCTAGAGCCCCCTGGGACCCCTTAGAGCCTTCTAGGTCCATTCTATGAGCCCCAGGAACCCCATAGAGCCCCTGGGACCCCTTTAGGGCCTTCTAGGACCCTTCTAGGACCACGAGGAACCCTCTAGAGCACCCTGGGACCCACTTAGGGCCTTCTAGGACCCTTCTAGGAGCCCCAGGAACCCTCAAGAGCCCACTGGGCCCCCCTTAGGCCCTTCTACGACCCTTCTAGGACCATGAGAAACCCTCTAGAGCTCCCTGGAACCCCTTTAGTGCCTTTTAGAACCATTCTAGGGCCCCCAGGGACCCTCTAGAGCCCCCTGGGACCACCTTAGCTCTTTCTAGGACCATTTTAAGACTCCGGAGATCAATATAGAGCCCCCTGGGACACCTTAGAGCATTCTAGGACCCTTCTAGGACCCCAGGAACCTTCCAGAACCCCCTGGGACCACCTTAGGGCCTTCTAAGACCCTTCTAGGACCACCAGGAACCCTCTAGAGCCCTCTGGGACCCACTTAGTGCCTCCTAGACCCTTTCTAGAGCCCCCCGGAACCCTCTAGATCCCTCTGTGACCCACTTAGGGCCTTCTAGCACGCTTCTAGGACCACGAGGAACTCTCTAGAGCCCACTGGGACCCCCTTAAGGCCTTCAAGGACCCTTCTAGGACCACAAGAAACCATCTAGAGGCCTTTGGGACCCTCATAGGGCCTTCTAGGATCATTGTAAGACCCTGGGGAACACTCTAGAGCCTCGTGGGACCCCTTAGAGCCTTGTAGGACCATTCTAGGACAACGAGGAACCCTCTAGAGCCCCCTGGGACCCACTTAGGGCCTTCTAGGACCACGAGGAACCCTCTAGAGCCCCCTAGGACCCACTTAGGGCATTCTAGGACTCTTCTAGTACCCCCAGGGACCCTCTAGAGCCCTCTGGGACCCTTTTAGGGCCTTCTAGGACCCTCCTAGGACCCACGGGTACCCTCTAGAGCCCTCTGGGACCCTTCTAGGGCTTTCTTGGACCCTTTTAGAATCACCAGGAACCCTCCAGAGTCCCCTGGGACCCTTCTATGGCTTTCTAGGACCCTTCTAGGACCACGAGGAACCCTCTAGAGCCCCCTGGGACCATTTTAGGGCCTTCTAGGACCCTTCTAGGACCACGAGAAACCATCTATAGCTCTCTGGGACCCCTTTAGGGCATTCTTGGACTCTTCTAGGGTCCCCAGAGACCGTCTAGAGCCCCCTGGGATGCCTTAGAGCCTTCGAGGACCCTTCTAGGACCACGAGGAACCCTCTAGAGCCCCCTGGGACCCCCTTAGGGCATTCTAGGACCCTTCTAGGGCCCCCAGGGACCCTCTAGAGCCCCCTGGGACCCACTTAGGGCCTTCTAACACCCTTCTAGGACCACCAAGAGCCCTCTATAGCCCTCTGGGACACATTTTGCGCATTCTAGGACCCTTCTAGTGCCCCCAGAGACCCTCTAGAGCTCCCTGGGAGTCTTTAGGGCCTACTAGGACCCTTCTAGGATCACCAGGAACCCTCTAGAGCCCTCTGGAACCCACTTAGGGCGTTCTAGGACCGTTCAAGGGTCACCAGGAACCCTCTAGAGCCCCCTGGGACTTGCTTAAGGCCTTCTAGAACCCTTCTAGGACCAGGAGAAACACTCTAGAGCCCCCTGGGACTCCCTTAGGGCCTTCTAGGATCATTGTAAGACCCTGGGGAACCCTCAAGAGCCTCGTGGGACCCCTTAGAGCCTTCTAGGACCCTTCTAGGACCACAAGGATCCCTCTAGAGCCCCCTGGGACCCACTTAGGGCTTTCTAGGACCATTCTAGGACCACAAGGAACCCTCTAGACCCCCCTGGAACTTGCTTAAGGCCTTCTAGAACCCTTCTAGGGCCACGAGGAACCCTCTAGAGCCCCCTGGGACCCCCTTAGGTCCTTCTAGGTCCATGGTAAAACCCCGGGGAACCCTCTAGAGCACCCTGGGTCCTATTTAAGGCCTTCTAGTACACTTGTAGGGCCCCCAGGGACCTTCTAGAGCCCCCTGAGTCCCCCTAGGTCCTTTTAGGACCCTTCTAGGACCACGAGGAGCCATCTAGAGCCCTCTGGGAGCTTAGGGCCTTCTAGGACCCTTCTAGGGCCCCCAGGGACCCTCTAGATCCCCCTGGGACCCACTTAGGGCCTTCCAGGAGTCTTCTAGGACCACGAGAAACCCTCTAGAGCCCCCTGGGTCCCCTTAGAGCATTCTAGGACCCTTCTATGACCACGAGGAACCTTCTAGAACCCCCTGGGACCCCATTAGGGCCTTCTAGGACACTTCTAGGACCACGAGAAACACTCTAGAGATCTCTGGGACCCCTTTAGGGCCTTCTAGGACCCTTCTAGTTCCCCCAGGGACCCTCTAGAGCCCCCTGGGACCCCTTTAAGGTCTTCTAGGACAATTCTAGGGCCCCCAGGGACCCTCTAGAGACCCCTGGGACCAATTTAGGGCTTTCTAGGACCATTTTAAGACTCTGGAAATCAATATAGAGCGCCCTGGGACACCTTAGAGCATTCTAGGACCCTTCTAGGACCCCAGGAATCTTCTAGAACCCCCTGGGACCCCCTTAGGGCCTTCTAGGACCCTTTTAGGACCACCAGAAACCCTCTAGAGCCCTCTGGGACCCACTTAGGGCCTTCTAGGACCCTTCTAGAGCCCCCAGGAACCCTCTAGATCCCTCTGGGACCCCCTTAGGGCTTTCTAGCACCCTTCTAGGACCACGAGGAACTCTCTAGAGCCCACTGAGACCCCCTTAAGGCCTTCAAGGACCCTTCTAGGACCACAAGAAGCCATCTAGAGGCCCCTGGGATCCACATAGGGCCTTCTAGGATCATTGTAAGACCCTGGGGAACCATCTAGAGCCTCGTGGGACACCTTAGAGCCTTCTAGGACGATTCTAGTACCACGAGGAACCCTCTAGAGTCCCCTGGGAGCCCTTTAGGGCCTTCTAGGACCCTTCTAGGACCACGAGGAACCCTCTAGAGCCCCCTAGGACCCCCTTAGGGCCTTCTAGGACTCTTCTAGCACCGCCAGGGACCCTCTAGAGCCCCCTGGAACCACTTAGGGCCTTCTAGGACCATTTTAGGACCACGAGGAACCCTCTAGAGCCCCCTGGGACCCCCTTAGGGCCTTCTAGGACTCTTCTAGCACCGCCAGGGACCCTCTAGAGCCTCCTGGAACCACTTAAGGCCTTCTAGGACAATTTTAGGACCACCAGGAACCATCTAGAGCCATCTGGGGCCCTCTTAGGACCTTCTAGTGCCCTTCTAGGACCACGAAGAACTTTTTATAGCCCTCTGGGACCCCCTTAGGACATTCTGGGACCCTCCTAGACCACGAGGAACCCTCTCGACCCCCTGGGACCCCCTTAGGACCTTCTAGGACCCTTCTAGGAGCCCCAGTAACACTCTCGAGCCCCCTGGGACCCTTTTAGGGCCTTCTAGGAACCTTCCAGTATTACAAGAAACCTTCTAGAGCCCCCTGGGAACAACTTAGGCCTTTCTAGGACCATTTTAAGACCCCAGGAACCATCTAGAGCCCCCTGGGACCCCCTTAGGGCCTACTAGGACCATTGTAAGACCCCAGGGAACCTTCTAGAGCCCCCTGGGACTCCCTTAGAGTCTTCTAGGACCTTTCTAGGAGCCCCAGAAACCTTTAGAGCCCCCTGGGACTGACTTAGGGCATTCTAGGTGTCTTCTAGGACTCGTAGAACCCTCTCGAGCCCCCTGGAACCCCCTTAAGGCCTTCTAGGACCTTTCTAGGAGCACCAGGAACACTCTAGAGCCCCCTAGGACCCACTTAGGGCCTTCTAGAACCCTTCTTGGACCCCCAGGGACCCTCTAGAGCCCACTGGGCCCCACTTAGGGCCTTCTACGACCCTTCTAGAACCATGGGAAACCCTCTGGAGCCCCCTGGGACCCACTTAGAGCCTTCTAGGACCCTTCTAGGACCACCAGGAATCCTCTGGATCTCTCTGGGACCCCCTTAGGGCATTCTAAAACCCTTCTAGGACCACGAGAAACCCTCTAGAGCCCCCTGGGACTCACTTAGGGCATTCTAGGACAATTTTAAGACTCCGGGGAACAATCTAGAGCCCCCTGGGACCCCTTAGAGCATTCTAGGACAATTCTAGGAGACACAGGAACCCTCTATCACCCCCGGGACCCCCATAGGGCCTTCTAGGACCTTTCCAGGACCACGAGGAATCCTCTAGAGTCCCCTGGGGCCCCTTTAGGGCCTTCTAGGACCATTCTAGGACCACAAGGAACCCTCTAGAGCCCTCTGTGAAACCTTTTGTGCCTCCTAGGACCCTTTTAGTGTCCCCAGGGACCCTCTAGACCCCCTGTGACCCATTTAGGGCCTTCTAGGACACTTCTAGGGCCCCCAGGGACCCTCTAGAGCCACGTGGGACCCCTTAGAGCATTCTAGGACCCTTCTAGGAGCCCCAGGAACCTTCTAGAACCCTCTGGGACCCACTTAGGCCCTTCTAGGACCCTTCTAGGACCACCAGGAACCTTCTAAAGCCCTCTGGGACCCCCTTAAAGCCTTCTAGAACCCTTCTAGTGCTCCCAGGAACCCTCTAGAGCCCCCTGGGACCCCTTTATGGCCTTCTAAGACCTTTCTAGGACCACAAGAAACGCTCTAGAGCCCCCAGGGACTCCCTTAGGGCCTTCTAGGACCCTTCTAGGATCACCAGGAACCCTTTTAGAGCCTTCTGGGACCCACTTAGGTCCTTCTAGTACCGTTCTAGGACCACGAGGAACTCTCTAGAGCCCCCTGGGACGCCCTTAGGGCCTTCTAGGACCCTTCTAGGACTACGAGAAACCATCTAGAGCTCCCTGGGAACCCCTTACAGCCTTCTAGAATCATTGTAAGACCCCGGGGAACCCTCTAGAGCCCCCTGGGACCTCTTTAGGCCCTTCTAGGGCCCTTCTAGGACCACCAGGGACACTCTAGAGCCCTCCGGGACCCCCTTAGGGCCTTCTAGGACCCTTCTAGTGACCCCAGGGACCCTCTAGAGCCCCCTGGGACCCCTTTAGGGCCTTCTAGGACCCTTCTAGTGCCCCCAGGGACCCTCTAGATCCCCCTGGGACCCACTTAGGGCCTTCTAGGTGTCTTCTACGACCACGAGGAACCATCTAGAACCCCCTGGGACCACTTAGGACCTTCTAGGACAATTGTATGACCCCGGGGAACCCCCTAGAGTCCTCTGGGACCCCCTTAGGGCCTACTAGGACTATTGTAAGACCCCAGAGAACACTCTAGAGTCCCCTGGGACTCCTTAGGGCCTTCTAGGACCCTTCTAGGACCACGAGAAACCATCTAGAGCTCCCTGGGAACCCCTTACGGCCTTCTAGGATCATTGTAAGACCCCGGGGAACCCTCTAGAGCCCCCTGGGACCTCTTTAGGCCCTTCTAGGGCCCTTCTAGGACCACCAGGGACACTCTAGAGCCCTCTGGGACCCCCTTAGGGCCTTCTAGGACCCTTCTAGTGCCCCCAGGGACCCTCTAGAGCCCCCTGGGATTCCTTTAGGGCCTTCTAAGACCCTTCTAGGGCCACCAGGGACCCTCTAGAGCCCCCTGGGACCTCCTTAGGGCCTTCTAGGTGTCTTCTACGACCACGAGGAACCATCTAGAACCCCCTGGGACCACTTAGGACCTTCTAGGACAATTGTATGACCCCGGGGAACCCCCTAGAGTCCTCTGGGACCCCCTTAGGGCCTACTAGGACCATTGTAAGACCCCAGGGAACACTCTAGAGTCCCCTGGGACTCCTTAGGTCCTTCTAGGACCCTTCTAGGACCATGAGAAACCCTCTAGAGCCCCCAGGGACTCCCTTAGGGCCTTCTAGGACCCTTCTAGGATCACCAGGAACCCTCTAGAGCCATCTGGGACCCACTTAGGACCATCTGGGACCCACTTAGGACCTTCTAGGACCCTTCTAGTACCACGAGAATCCATCTAGAGACCCCTGGGACTCCTTTGAGCCTTCTAGGACCCTTCTAGGAGTCCCTGAATCCCTCTAGAGCCCCATGGGACCCACTTAGGTCTTTCTAGGACACTTCTAGCACCACCAGCATCCCTCTAGAGCCCCCTGGGAAGCATTTAGGGACTTCTAAGATCCTTCTAGGACCACGAGAAATAATCTAGATCCCCCTGGGACCCTCTTAAGGCCTTCTAGGTCCCTTCTAGGACCACTAGGAACCATGTAGACCCCCTGGGACCCTTTAGGACCTTCTAGGACCATTGTAAGACCACGGGGAACCCTCTAGAGCCCTCTGGGACCCCCTTAGGACCTTCTAGGACCCTTCTAGGACCACCAGTATCCCTCTAGAGCCCCCTGGAACCACCTTAGGTACTTCTAGGACCCTTCTAGGACCTTGAGGAACCCTCTAGAGCTCTTTGGGACCCCTATAGAAGGGTCTGGATGCCTTCAGAAGGGTCTGGATGGGCTCTAGAAGGGTCTGGGGGCCTTCAGAATGGCCCTGGGGGGATCTAGAATGGTCTGGAGGCCTTCAGAAGGGTCCTGAGTGGCTCTAGAAGGGTCTGGGGGCCTTCAGAAGGGCCCTGGGGGATCTAGAAGGGTCTGGAGGCCTTCAGAAGGGTCCTGAGCGGCTCTAGAAGGGTCTGGGGGCCTTTAGAAGGGCCCCGGGGGCTCTAGAAGGGTCTGGGGGCCTTCAGAAGGGCCGTGGGTGGGCTCTAGAAGGGTCTGGAGGCCTTCAGAAGGGTTCTGAGGGGCTCTGGAAGGGTCCAACTGGGCTCTCAAACGGTCTAGGGCTTTCAGATTGGTCCCAGGGGGCTCTAGAAGGGTCTTGGAACCTTCATAAGGGTCCTGACTGGCTCTAGAAGGGTTCTGAGGGGCTCTAGAAGGGTCTGGGGGCATTCAGAAGGGTCCTGAGGGGCTCTAGAAGGGTCTGGGAGCCTTTAGAAGGGTCCTCGGGGGCTCTAGAAAGTCATAGAAGGGTCTTAGAAGGCCCTAACAGCGTCCCAGGGTGCTCCAGAGGGTTTCCAGAAGTCTTAGAAGAGTCCTACAAGGACCTAAGGAGGTGCCAGGGGGCTCAAGAGGCTTCCTGGTGACTCTAGAAGGGTCCTTGAAAGCCCTAAGGGGGTCCCAGGGGGCTCTATAGGGTTCCTGGTGGTCCTAGAAGGGTCCTAGAAGGTCCTAAGGGGGTCCCAGAGGGCTCTAGAGGGTTCCTCGTGGTCCTAGAAGGTTCCTACAAGGTTCTAAGGGGGTCTCAGGGGGCTCAAGAGGGTTCCTCGTGGTCCTAGGAGGGTCCTAGAAAGCCCTAAGTGGGTCCCAGGAGGCTCTAGAGGGTTCCTGGTGACTATAGAAGTGTCCTAGGAAGCCCTAGAAAGGTCCCAGGGGGCTCTAGAGGTTCCTGGAGAAACTAGAAGAGTCCCAGAAAGCACTAGAAGGGTCCCACGGGGCTCTAGAGGGTTCCCGTGGGTCGTAGAAGGGTTCTAGAAGGCCCTAAAGGGGTCCCAGGGGGCTCTAGGGTGTTCCTCGTGGCCCTAGAAGGGTCTTAGAAGGCCCTTAGTGTGCCCAGAGGACTCCAGAGGATTCTTCGTGGTCCTAGAAGAGCTCTAGAAGGCACTAAATGGGTCCAAGGTTGCTCTAGAGGGTTCCTCGTGGTCCTAGAAGCGTCCGAGAAGGCCCTAAGTGGGTCCCAGGGGGCTCTAGAGCGTCCCTGTGGGTCCTAGAAGGGTCCTAGGAGGCCCTAAGGAGGTCCCAGGGGGCTCTAGAGAGTTCCTCGTGGTCTTAGAAGGGTTCTAGAAGGCCCTAAGGGGTCCCGGCGGGCTCTAGAGGGTCCTTGGGGCACTAGAAGTGTCATAGAAGATATTAATTGGGTCTCAGGTGGCTCTAGGGGGTTCCTCGTTGTCCTAGAAGGGTCCTAGGAGGCCCTAAGTGGGTCCCAGGGGGCTCTAGAGGGCTCCTGGTGACTCTAGAAGTCTCCTATAAAACCCTAGAAGGGTCCCAGGGGGCTCTAGAGGGTACATGGTGACACTAGAAGGGTCCTAGAAAGACCTAGAATGGTGCCAGAGGGCTCTAGAGGGTTCCCTTGGGTCCTAGAAGGGCCCTAGAATTCACTAAGGGGGTCCCAGGGGGCTCTAGAGGGTTTCTCATGGTATTAAATAGGTCCTTGAAGGCTCTAAGGGGGGCCCAGTTGGCTGTAGAGGGTCCCTGGGGGTCTAAGAAGGACCTAGAAGGCCCTAAGGGGGTCCTAGGGGGCTCTAGAGGGTTCCTCGTGGTCCTAGAAGGGTCCTAGAAGGCCCTAAGTGGGTCCCAGGGGGCTCTAGATGGTATCTCATGGTCCTAGAAGGATCTTAGAAAACCCTAAAGGGTCCCAGGGGGCTCTAGATGGTATCTCATGGTCCTAGAAGGGTCCTAGAAGGCCCTAAGTGGGTCCCAAGGGGCTCTAGATGGTTTCTCAAGGTCGTAGAACGGTCCTAGAAGGGACTAAGGGGGTCGCAGGGGGCTCTAGAGGGTTCCTGGGGCTCCTAGAAGAGTCCCAGTAGGCTCTAAGTGGTCCCAGGGGGCTCTAGAGGGTTTCTCGTGGACCTAGAAATGTCCTAGAAGGTCCTAAGTCAGTCCCAGGGGGCTCTAGAAGGTCCTTTGGGGTCCTAGAAAGGTCCTAGAAGGCCCTAAGGGGGTCCCAGGGGGCTCTAGAGGGTTCCTGGTGCCTCTAGAAGGGTCTTAGAAAATCCTAGAAATTTCCCAGGGGGTTCTAGATGGTTCCTTGTAGTTCTAGAAGTGTTCTAGAAGGCCGTTAAGGGGTCCCATGGGGCTCTAGAGGGTTCCTCGTGGTCCTAGAAGGGTCATAGAAGGCTCTAAGGGGGTCCCAGGGGGCTCTAGAGGGTTCCTGGGGCTCCTAGAAGGGTCCTAGAAGGCTCTAAGGGGGTCCCAGGGTGCTCTAGAAGGTCCCTGGGGGCACTAGAAGTGTCCTAGAAGGCACTAAATCGGTCCCAAGGGGCTCTAGAGGGTTCCCCGGCATCTTACAATGGTCCTACATGGCCCTAGGTTGTCCCAGGAGGCTCTAGAGGGTTCCATGTGTTCCTAGAATACCCCAGAAGGCCCTAAGGAGGTCCCAGGTGGCTCTAGATGGTTTCTCGTGGTCCTAGAAGGGTCATAGAAGGCTCTAAGGTGGTCCCAGGGAGCTCTAGAGGGTTCCTCGTGGTGCTAGAATGTTCCTAGAAGGCTCTAAGGGGGTCCCAGGGGGCTCTAGAAGGTCCTTCATGGTCTTAGAAGCGTCCGAGAAGGCCCTAAGGGGGTCCCAGGGGGCTCTAGAAGGTCCCTGGGGGCCCTAGAAATGTCCTAGAAGGCCCTAAGGAGGTCCCAGGTGCCTCTAGAGAGTTCCTCGTGGTCTTAGAAGGGTTCTAGAAGGCCCTAAGGGGTTCCAGGGGGCTCTAGAGGGTCCCTGGGACACTAGAAGGGTCCTAGAAGGCCCTAAGTGAGTCTCAGGGTGCTCTAGGGGGCTCCTCGTTGTCCTATAATTGTCCTAGGAGGCCCTAGAAGGGACCCAGGGGGCTCTAGAGAGTTTCTGCTGACACTAGATGTGTCCTAGAAAACACTAAGGGGGTCCCAGGTGGTTCTAGATGGTTTCTCGTGGTCCTAGAAGGTACCTAGAAGGGTCTAAGTGGGTCCCAGGGGGCTCTAGAGGGTTTCTCGTGGTCCTAGAAGGGTCCTAGACGGTCCTAAAGGGGTCCAAGGGGGCTCTAGAGGGTTCCTGGTTACTCTAGAAATGTCCTAGAAAGCCCTAGAAGGGTCCAATGGGGCTCTAGAGGGTTCCCTGTGGTCCTAGAAGGGTCCTAGAAGGCTCTAAAATGGTCCCAGGGGGTTCTAGAGGGTTCTTGGTACTCCTAGAAGGGTCCTATAAGGATCCAAGCGGTCCCAGGGGGATCTAGAGGGTCCCTGGGGGGCCTAGAAGGGTCCTAGAAGGCCCTAAAGGGGTCCCAGGGGGCTCTAGAGTGTTCACCGGTGCCTTACAATGGTCCTAGAAGGCCCTAAGGGGGTACTAGGGGGCTCTAGGTTGTTTCTAATGGTCCTAGAAGGGTCCTAGAAGGCCCTAAGGGGGTTCCAGGGGGCTTTAGAGTTTTCCCCGGGGTCTTACCATGGTCCTAGAAGGCCCTAAATGGGTTCCAGGGGTCTCTAGAGGGTTCCTTGTGGTCCTAGAATGGTCCTAGAAGGCACTAAGTGGGTCCCAGGGGGCTCTAGAGAGTTCCTGGTGTTCCTGGAAGGGTTCTGGAAGGATCTAAGTGGGTCCCAGGGGGCTCTAGAGGGTTCACCGGGATCTTGCAATGGTCCTAGAAGGCCCTAAGTGGGTCCAGGGGGCTTTGAATGGTTTCTCATTGTCCTAGAAGGGTCCTAGAAGTCCCTACAGGAGTCCCAGGGGTGACTAGATGGTTCCTCGTGGACCTAGAATGGTTCTAGAACGCACTGTAGAGGGTCCCAGAGGGTTCTAGAGGGTTTCTCGTGGTCTTAGAAGGGTACTAGAAGGCCTTAAAGGGGTCCAAGGAGGCTCTAGAGGGTCCCTTGTGATCCTAGTATGTTCCTAGGAGGCCCTAAGGGGGTCCCAGGGGGCTCTAGAGGGTTCCTTGTGGTCCTAGTATGTTCCTAGGAGGCCCTAAGGGGGTCTAAGGGGGCTCTAGAGCATCCAAGGGGGCCCTAGAAAAATCCCTGGGGCCCCTAGAAAGGTCATAGAAGGCCCTAAAGGGGTCCCAGGGGGCTCTAGAGGGTTCCTGGGGCTCCTAGAAGGGTCCTAGAAGGCCCTAAGTGGTTCCCAGGGTGCTCTAGAGGGTTCCTGGGGCTCCTAGAAGGGTCATAGAAGGCTCTATGGGGGTTCCAGGGGGCTCTAGAGGGTTTCCTGGGGTCTTACAATGGTCCTAGAAGGCCCTAAGGGGGTCCCAGGTGGCTCTAGAGGGTTTCTCGTGGTCCCAGAATGTTCCTAGGAGGCCCTGAGTGGGTCCCAGTGGGCTCTAGTGGGTCCTCGTGGTCCTAGAAGGGTCCAGGTAGGCCCTAAGGGGGTCCCAGGGGTCTCTAGATGCTTCGTGGTGGTCCTAGAAGTGTCCTAGAAGACCCTAAGTGGGTCCCAGAGGGCTCTAGAGGGTTCCTCGTGGTCTTAGAAGAGTCCGAGAAGGCCCTAAGTGGTTCCCAGAGGGCTCTAGAGGGTTTCTCGTTGTCCTAGAAGGTCCTAAGTGGGTCCCAGGGGTCTCTAGAGTGTCTATGGGGGTGATAGAAGGGTCCTAGAAGGCCCTAAGTGTGTCCCAGGGGGCTCTAGATGGTTTCTCATGGTCCTAGAAGGGTCCTAGAAGGCCCTAAGGGGGTCCCAGGGGGCTCAAGAGGGTTCCTGGGGTTCCTAGAAGGGCCCTAGAATGGTCTAAGTGGTTCCACGGGGCTCTAGAGTGTCCCTGGGGGCCCAAGAAGTGTCCTAGAAGGACCTAAATTGGTCCCAGGGGGCTCTAGAGGGTGCCCATGGTCTTCAAATTGTACTAGAAGGCCCTAAGTGGGTCCCAGGGGGCTCTAGAAGGTTTCTCGTGGTCCTAGAAGGGTCCTAGAAGGTCCTAAAGGGGTCCAAGGGAGCTCTAGAGGGTTCCTGGTGACTCTAGAAGTGTCCTAGAAAGCCCTAGAAGGGTCCCAGGGGGCTCTAGAGGGTTCCCTGTGGTCCTAGAAGGATCCTAGAAGGCTCTAAAATGGTCTCAGGGGGTTCTAGAATGTTCCTGGTGCTACTAGAAGGGTCTTGGAAGGCTCTAAGCGGTCCCAGGGGACTCTAGATGGTCCCTGGAGGACCTAGAAGTGTCCTAGAAGGCCCGAAGTGGGTCCCAGGGGGCTCTAGATGGTACCCGTGGTCTCTAGAAGGGTCCTAGAAGGACCTAAGTGTGTCCCAGGGGCCTCTAGAGGGTTCCTCGTGGTCCTGGAAGGGTTCTACAAAGCCCAAAGGGGTCCCAGTGGGCTCTAGAGGGTTTCTGGTGGCCCTAGAAGGGTCTTAGAAGGCCCTAAAGGGGTCCCAGGGGGTTCTGGAAGGTTCCTGGTGTCCTAGAAGGGTCCTAGAATGCTCTAAGGTGTCCCAGGGGGCTCTAGAGGGTCCCTGGGGGCCCTAGAATGGTTCTAGAAGGCACTAAAGGGGTCCCAGGGGGCTCTAGAGGGTTTCTCATGGTCCTAGAAGGGTCGTAGAAGGGCCTAAGGGGGGCCCAGGTGGCTCTAGAGGGTTCCTGGGGCTCCTAGAAGGGTCCTAGAAGGCCCTAAGGGGGTCTCATGGTGCTCTAGAGGGTTCCTCGTGGCCCTAGAAGGGTCCTAGAAGGCCCTAAAGGGGTCCCAGGGGCTCTATGGGGTTCCTGGGGCTCATAGAATGGACCTAGAAGGCTCTAAGGGGTCCCAGGGGGCTCTAGAGGGTCTCTGGTGGACCTAGAAGGGTCCAAGGAGGCCCTTAAGTGGTCCCACGGGTCTCTAGATGGTTACTCGTGGTCCTAGAAGACCCCTAGAAGGCCCTAAGGGGGTCCCAGGAGCCTCTAGATGGTTTCTTGTGGTCCTAGAATGGTCCTTGAAGGCCTTAAGGGGGTCTCAGTGGGCTCTAGAGAGTTCCTCGTGGTCCTAGAAGGGTGCTAGAAGGCCCTAAGGGGGTCCCAGAGGGCTCTAGAGGGTTCCTGGTGTTCCTAGAAGGGTCCTGGAAGGCCCTAAGGGGGTCCCAGGGGGTTCTAGAAGATTCCTGGGGTCCTAGAAGGGTCCTAGAATGCTCTAAGGTGTCCCAGGGCGCTCTATATTGATTTCCAGAGTCTTAAAATGGTCCTAGAAAGCCCTAAAGTGGTCCCAGGGGACTCTAGAGGGTCCCTGGGGGCCCTAGAATTGACCTAGAAGGCCTTAAAGGGGTCCCAGGGGGCTCTAGAGGGTCCCTGGGGGCACTAGAAGGGTCCTAGAAGGCCCTAAAGGTGTCCCAGAGGGCTCTAGACTGTTCCTCGTGGTCCTAGAAGTGTCCTAGAAGGCCCTAATGGGGTCCCAGGGGGCTCTAGAAGGTTCCTGGGGCTCCTAGAAGGGTTCTAGAAGGCTCTAAGGGGAACCAGGGGGCTCTAGAAGGTCCCTGGGTCCCTAGAAGGGTACTAGAAGGCCCTAAAGAGGACCCAGGGTGCTCTAGAGGGTTCCCCGGGGTCTTACCATGGTCCTAGAAGGCCCTAAGGGGGTCCCAGGGGGCTCTATCTGGTTTCCTCGTGGTCCTAGAAGAGTCCTAGAAGGCCTTAAGCAAGTCCCAGTGGGCTCTAGAGGGTTCCTGGTGGTCCGAGAAGGGTCCTAGATGGCCCTAAGGGTGTCCCAGGGGGTTCTAGAAGATTCCTCGTGGTCATAGAAGGGTCCTAGAATGCTCTAAGGGGTCCCAGGGGGCTCTAGATGGTTCCCCGGAGACTTAAAATGGTCCTAGAAGGCCCTAAGGGGGTCCCAGGGGCTCTAGAGGGTTTCTCGTGGTCCTAGAAGGGTCCTGGAAGGCCCTAAGTGGGTCCCAGGGGGCTCTAGAGGGTCCCTGGGGGCCCTAGAAGGGTCCTAGAAGGCCCTAAGGGGTTCCCAGAGGGCTGTAGAAGGTCCCTGGGGGCCCTAGAAGTGTACTAGAAGGCCTTAAATAGGACCCAGGGTGCTCTAGAGGGTTCCCCGGGGTTTTACCATGGACCTAGAAGGCCCTAAGAGGGTCCCAGGGGGCTCTAGAGGGTTCCTGGTGGCCCTAGAAGGGTTCTAGAAGGCCTTAAGCAAGTTCCAGGGGGGTCTAGAGGGTCCCTGGGGCGCTACAAGAGTCCTAGAAGGCCCTAAGGTGTCCCAGGGGGCTCTAGACAGTTCCTTGTGGTCCTAGAATGGTCCTAGAAGGCCCTAAGGGAGTCCCAGGGGGCTCTAGAGGGATCCTCGTGGTCCTAGAAGGGTCCTAGAAGGCTCTAAGAGGTCCCACGAGGCTCTTGAGGGTTCCCCAGGGTCTTACAATGATCCTAGAAGGCCCTAAGGGAGTCCCAGGGGGCTCTAGAGTGTTTCTCCTGGTCCTAGAAGGGTTCTAGAAGGCCTTCAGCAAGTCCCAGGGGGCTCTAGAGGGTTCCTTGTGGTCCTAGAAGTGTCCTAGAAGGCCCTAAGTGGGTCCCAGAGGGCTCTAGAGGGTTCCTGGTGATCCTAGAAGGGTCCTAGTAGGCCCTAAAGACTCCCAGGGAGCTCTAGAGGGTCTCTGGGGGCACTAGAAGGGACCTAGAATGCGCAAAAAGGTGTCCCAGAGGGCTATAGAGGGCTCCTGGTGGTCCTAGAAGGGTCTTAGAAGGCCCTAAGTGGGTCCCAGGGGGCTCTAGAGGGTCCCTGGGGGCCCTAGAAGGGTCCTAGAATGCCCTAAGGGGGTCCCAGGGGGCTCTAGAGGGTTCCTCGTGGTCCTAGAAGGGTCCTAGAAGGCCCTAAGGGGGTCTCAGGAAGCTCTAGAGAGTTCCTGTTGCTCCTAGAAAGGTTCTAGAAGGCTCAGAGGGTAACCAGGGGGCTCTAGAAGGTCCCTAGGGCCCTAGAAGGGTACTAGAAGGCACTAAAGAGGACCCAGGGTGCTCTGGAGGGTACCCCCGGGGTCTTACCATGGCCCTAGAAGGCCCTAAAGGGGTCCCAGGGGGCTCTAGAGGGTTCCCTGTGCCCTAGAAGGGTCCTAGAAGGCCCTAAGTGGGTCCCAGGGCGCTCTAGAGGGTCCCTGGGGGCACCAAGGGTCCTAGAAAGCGCAAAGAGGGTCCCAGAGGGCTCTAGAGAGTTCCTGGTGGTCCTAGAAGTGTCTTAGAAAGCCCTAAGGGGGTCCCAGGGGTCTCTAGAGGGTCCCTGGGGGCCCTAGAAGGGTCCTAGAATGCCCTAAGTGGGTCCCAGGGGGCTCTAGAGGGTTCCTCGTGGCCCTAGAAGGGTCCTCGAAGGCTCTAAGTTGTCCCAGGGGACTCTAGAGGGTCTCTCAGGGCCCTAGAAGGGTCCTAGAACGCCCTAAAGTGGTCCCAGAGAGCTATAGATGGGTTCCTGGTGGTTCTAGAAGGGTCCTAGAAGGCCTTAAATGGTGCCAGGGGGCTCTAGAGGGTTCCTGGTGACTCTAGAAGTGTCCTAGAAAGCCCTAGAAGGGTCCCAGGGGGCTCTGGAAGGTTTCTCGTGGTCCTAGAAGGGTCCTAGAAGGCCCTAAAGGGGTCCCAGGGGGCTCTAGAGGGTTCATCGATATCTTAAAATGGTTTTAGAAGGCCCTAATGGGGTCCCAGGGGCCTCTAGAGGGTTCCCCGGGGTCTTAAAATGGTCCTAGAAGGCCCTAAGTGGGTCCCAGGAAGCTCTGGAAGGTTTCTCGTGGTCCTAGAAGGGTCCTAGAAGGTTCTTAAGGGGTCCAAGGGATCTCTAGAGGGTTCCTGGTGACTCTAGACGTGTCCTAGAAAGCCCTAGAAGGGTCCCAGGGGACTCTGGAGGATTCCTGGTGATTCTAAAAGGGTCCAAGAAAGCCCTAGAAGGGTCCCAGAGGGCTCTAGAGGGTACCCGTGGGTCCTAGGAGGGTCCTAGAAGGCCCTAAAAGGGTCCCAGAAGGCTCTAGAGGGTCCCTGGGGGTACTAGAAGAGTCCTAGAATGCCCTAAGTGGGTCCTAGGGGGCTCTAGAGGGTTCCTCGTGGTCCTAGAAGGGTCCTAGAAGGCCCTAAAGGGGTCCCAGGGGGCTCTAGAGGGTTCCTCGTGGTCCTAGAAGGGTCCTACAAGGCTCTAAGGGGTCCCACGAGGCTCTAGAGGGTTCCCCAGGGTCTTACAATGATCCTAGAAGGCCCTGTGAGGGTCCCAAAGGCCTCTAGATGGTTTCTTGTGGTCCTAGAAGGGTACTTGAAGGCCTTAAGGGGGTCCCAGTGGGCTCTAGAGAGTTCCTCGTGGTCCTAGAAGCGTGCTAGAAGGCCTTAAGTGGGTCCCAGAGGGCTCTAGAGGGTTCCTGGTGGTCCTAGAAGGGTCTTAGAAGGCCCTAAGGGGGTCCCAGGGGGCTCTGGAAGGTTCCTGGGGTCCTAGAAGGGTCCTAGAATGCTCTAAGGTGTCCCAGGGGGCTCTATATTGATCTCCGGAGTCTTAAAATGGTCCTAGAAAGAGCTAAAGTGGTCCCAGGGGGCTCTAGAGGGTCCCTGGGGGCCCTAGAATGGGTCTAGAAGGCACTAAAGGGGTCCCAGGGGACTCTAGAGGGTTTCTCATGGTCCTAGAAGGGTCGTAGAAGGGCCTAAGTGGGGCCCAGGGGGCTCTTGAGGGTTTCTGGGGCTCCTAGAAGGGTCCTAGAAGGCCCTAAGGGGGTCTCATGGTGCTCTAGAGGGTTCCTCGTGGTCCTAGAAGGGTCCGAGAAGGCCCTAAAGGGGTCCCAGGGGCTCTATGGGGTTCCTGGGGCTCATAGAATGGACCTAGAATGATCTAAGGTGTCCCAGGGGGCTCTAGAGGGTCTCTGGTGGACCTAGAAGGGTCCAAGAAGGCCCTTAAGTGGTCCCACGGGTCTCTAGATGGTTACTCGTGGCCCTAGAAGACCCCTAGAAGGCCCTTAAGTCGTCCCACGGGTCTCTAGATGGTTACTCGTGGTCCTAGAAGACCCCTAGAAGGCCCTAAGTGGGTCCCAGGGGGCTCTATCTGGTTTCCTCGTGGTCCTAGAAGAGTCCTAGAAGGCCTTAAGCAAGTCCCAGTGGGCTCTAGAGGGTTCCTGGTGGTCCGAGAAGGGTCCTAGATGGCCCTAAGGGTGTCCCAGGGGGTTCTAGAAGATTCCTCGTGGTCATAGAAGGGTCCTAGAATGCTCTAAGGGGTCCCAGGGGGCTCTAGATGGTTCCCCGGAGACTTAAAATGGTCCTAGAAGGCCCTAAGGGGGTCCCAGGGGCTCTAGAGGGTTTCTCGTGGTCCTAGAAGGGTCCTGGAAGGCCCTAAGTGGGTCCCAGGGGGCTCTAGAGGGTCCCTGGGGGCCCTAGAAGGGTCCTAGAAGGCCCTAAGGGGTTCCCAGAGGGCTGTAGAAGGTCCCTGGGGGCCCTAGAAGTGTACTAGAAGGCCTTAAATAGGACCCAGGGTGCTCTAGAGGGTTCCCCGGGGTTTTACCATGGACCTAGAAGGCCCTAAGAGGGTCCCAGGGGGCTCTAGAGGGTTCCTGGTGGCCCTAGAAGGGTTCTAGAAGGCCTTAAGCAAGTTCCAGGGGGGTCTAGAGGGTCCCTGGGGCGCTACAAGAGTCCTAGAAGGCCCTAAGGTGTCCCAGGGGGCTCTAGACAGTTCCTTGTGGTCCTAGAATGGTCCTAGAAGGCCCTAAGGGAGTCCCAGGGGGCTCTAGAGGGATCCTCGTGGTCCTAGAAGGGTCCTAGAAGGCTCTAAGAGGTCCCACGAGGCTCTTGAGGGTTCCCCAGGGTCTTACAATGATCCTAGAAGGCCCTAAGGGAGTCCCAGGGGGCTCTAGAGTGTTTCTCCTGGTCCTAGAAGGGTTCTAGAAGGCCTTCAGCAAGTCCCAGGGGGCTCTAGAGGGTTCCTTGTGGTCCTAGAAGTGTCCTAGAAGGCCCTAAGTGGGTCCCAGAGGGCTCTAGAGGGTTCCTGGTGATCCTAGAAGGGTCCTAGTAGGCCCTAAAGACTCCCAGGGAGCTCTAGAGGGTCTCTGGGGGCACTAGAAGGGACCTAGAATGCGCAAAAAGGTGTCCCAGAGGGCTATAGAGGGCTCCTGGTGGTCCTAGAAGGGTCTTAGAAGGCCCTAAGTGGGTCCCAGGGGGCTCTAGAGGGTCCCTGGGGGCCCTAGAAGGGTCCTAGAATGCCCTAAGGGGGTCCCAGGGGGCTCTAGAGGGTTCCTCGTGGTCCTAGAAGGGTCCTAGAAGGCCCTAAGGGGGTCTCAGGAAGCTCTAGAGAGTTCCTGTTGCTCCTAGAAAGGTTCTAGAAGGCTCAAAGTGTAACCAGGGGGCTCTAGAAGGTCTCTAGGGCCCTAGAAGGGTACTAGAAGGCACTAAAGAGGACCCAGGGTGCTCTGGAGGGTACCCCCGGGGTCTTACCATGGCCCTAGAAGGCCCTAAAGGGGTCCCAGGGGGCTCTAGAGGGTTCCCTGTGCCCTAGAAGGGTCCTAGAAGGCCCTAAGTGGGTCCCAGGGCGCTCTAGAGGGTCCCTGGGGGCACCAAGGGTACTAGAAAGCGCAAAGAGGGTCCCAGAGGGCTCTAGAGAGTTCCTGGTGGTCCTAGAAGTGTCTTAGAAAGCCCTAAGGGGGTCCCAGGGGTCTCTAGAGGGTCCCTGGGGGCCCTAGAAGGGTCCTAGAATGCCCTAAGTGGGTCCCAGGGGGCTCTAGAGGGTTCCTCGTGGCCCTAAAGGGTCCTAGAATGCCCTAAAGTCGTCCCAGAGAGCTATAGATGGGTTCCTGGTGGTCCTAGAAGGGTCCTAGAAGGCCTTAAATGGTGCCAGGGGGCTCTAGAGGGTTCCTGGTGACTCTAGAAGTGTCCTAGAAAGCCCTAGAAGGGTCCCAGGGGGCTCTAGAGGGTTCCTGGTGATTCTAAAGGGGTCCAAGAAAGCCCTAGAAGGGTCCCAGAGGGCTCTAGATGGTACCCGTGGTTCCTAGAAGTGTCCTAGAAGGCCCTAAAGGGCTCCCAGGGGGCTCTAGAGGGTACCCCGATATCTTAAAATGGTCTTAGAAGGCCCTAAAGGGGTCCCAGGGGCCTCTAGAGGGTTCCCCGGGGTCTTAAAATGGTCCTAGAAAGCCCTAAAGTGGTTCCCAGGGGGCTCTGGAAGGTTTCTCGTGGTCCTAGAAGGGTCCTAGAAGGCCCTAAAGGGGTCCCAGGGGGCTCTAGAGGGTTCACCGATATCTTAAAATGGTTTTAGAAGGCCTTAATGGGGTCCCAGGGGCCTCTAGAGGGTTCCCCGGGGTCTTAAAATGGTCCTAGAAGGCCCTAAGTGGGTCCCAGGAAGCTCTGGAAGGTTTCTCGTGGTCCTAGAAGGGTCCTAGAAGGTTCTTAAGGGGTCCAAGGGATCTCTAGAGGGTTCCTGGTGACTCTAGACGTGTCCTAGAAAGCCCTAGAAGGGTCCCAGGGGACTCTGGAGGATTCCTGGTGATTCTAAAAGGGTCCAAGAAAGCCCTAGAAGGGTCCCAGAGGGCTCTAGAGGGTACCCGTGGGTCCTAGGAGGGTCCTAGAAGGCCCTAAAAGGGTCCCAGAAGGCTCTAGAGGGTCCCTGGGGGTACTAGAAGAGTCCTAGAATGCCCTAAGTGGGTCCTAGGGGGCTCTAGAGGGTTCCTCGTGGTCCTAGAAGGGTCCTAGAAGGCCCTAAAGGGGTCCCAGGGGGCTCTAGAGGGTTCCTCGTGGTCCTAGAAGGGTCCTACAAGGCTCTAAGGGGTCCCACGAGGCTCTAGAGGGTTCCCCAGGGTCTTACAATGATCCTAGAAGGCCCTATGAGGGTCCCAAAGGCCTCTAGATGGTTTCTTGTGGTCCTAGAAGGGTACTTGAAGGCCTTAAGGGGGTCCCAGTGGGCTCTAGAGAGTTCCTCGTGGTCCTAGAAGCGTGCTAGAAGGCCTTAAGTGGGTCCCAGAGGGCTCTAGAGGGTTCCTGGTGGTCCTAGAAGGGTCTTAGAAGGCCCTAAGGGGGTCCCAGGGGGCTCTGGAAGGTTCCTGGGGTCCTAGAAGGGTCCTAGAATGCTCTAAGGTGTCCCAGGGGGCTCTATATTGATCTCCGGAGTCTTAAAATGGTCCTAGAAAGAGCTAAAGTGGTCCCAGGGGGCTCTAGAGGGTCCCTGGGGGCCCTAGAATGGGTCTAGAAGGCACTAAAGGGGTCCCAGGGGACTCTAGAGGGTTTCTCATGGTCCTAGAAGGGTCGTAGAAGGGCCTAAGTGGGGCCCAGGGGGCTCTTGAGGGTTTCTGGGGCTCCTAGAAGGGTCCTAGAAGGCCCTAAGGGGGTCTCATGGTGCTCTAGAGGGTTCCTCGTGGTCCTAGAAGGGTCCGAGAAGGCCCTAAAGGGGTCCCAGGGGCTCTATGGGGTTCCTGGGGCTCATAGAATGGACCTAGAAGGCTCTAAGGTGTCCCAGGGGGCTCTAGAGGGTCTCTGGTGGACCTAGAAGGGTCCAAGAAGGCCCTTAAGTGGTCCCACGGGTCTCTAGATGGTTACTCGTGGCCCTAGAAGACCCCTAGAAGGCCCTTAAGTCGTCCCACGGGTCTCTAGATGGTTACTCGTGGTCCTAGAAGACCCCTAGAAGGCCCTAAGTGGGTCCCAGGGGGCTCTATCTGGTTTCCTCGTGGTCCTAGAAGAGTCCTAGAAGGCCTTAAGCAAGTCCCAGTGGGCTCTAGAGGGTTCCTGGTGGTCCGAGAAGGGTCCTAGATGGCCCTAAGGGTGTCCCAGGGGGTTCTAGAAGATTCCTCGTGGTCATAGAAGGGTCCTAGAATGCTCTAAGAGGTCCCAGGGGGCTCTAGATGGTTCCCCGGAGACTTAAAATGGTCCTAGAAGGCCCTAAGGGGGTCCCAGGGGCTCTAGAGGGTTTCTCGTGGTCCTAGAAGGGTCCTGGAAGGCCCTAAGTGGGTCCCAGGGGGCTCTAGAGGGTCCCTGGGGGCCCTAGAAGGGTCCTAGAAGGCCCTAAGGGGTTCCCAGAGGGCTGTAGAAGGTCCCTGGGGGCCCTAGAAGTGTACTAGAAGGCCTTAAATAGGACCCAGGGTGCTCTAGAGGGTTCCCCGGGGTTTTACCATGGACCTAGAAGGCCCTAAGAGGGTCCCAGGGGGCTCTAGAGGGTTCCTGGTGGCCCTAGAAGGGTTCTAGAAGGCCTTAAGCAAGTTCCAGGGGGGTCTAGAGGGTCCCTGGGGCGCTACAAGAGTTCTAGAAGGCCCTAAGGTGTCCCAGGGGGCTCTAGACAGTTCCTTGTGGTCCTAGAATGGTCCTAGAAGGCCCTAAGGGAGTCCCAGGGGGCTCTAGAGGGATCCTCGTGGTCCTAGAAGGGTCCTAGAAGGCTCTAAGAGGTCCCACGAGGCTCTTGAGGGTTCTCCAGGGTCTTACAATGATCCTAGAAGGCCCTAAGGGAGTCCCAGGGGGCTCTAGAGTGTTTCTCCTGGTCCTAGAAGGGTTCTAGAAGGCCTTCAGCAAGTCCCAGGGGGCTCTAGAGGGTTCCTTGTGGTCCTAGAAGTGTCCTAGAAGGCCCTAAGTGGGTCCCAGAGGGCTCTAGAGGGTTCTTGGTGATCCTAGAAGGGTCCTAGTAGGCCCTAAAGACTCCCAGGGAGCTCTAGAGGGTCTCTGGGGGCACTAGAAGGGACCTAGAATGCGCAAAAAGGTGTCCCAGAGGGCTATAGAGGGCTCCTGGTGGTCCTAGAAGGGTCTTAGAAGGCCCTAAGTGGGTCCCAGGGGGCTCTAGAGGGTCCCTGGGGGCCCTAGAAGGGTTCTAGAATGCCCTAAGGGGGTCCCAGGGGGCTCTAGAGGGTTCCTCGTGGTCCTTGAAGGGTCCTCGAAGGCTCTAAGTCATCCCAGGGGGCTCTAGAGGGTCTCTGGGGACCCTAGAAGAGTCCTAGAAGGCCCTAAGAGTGTCACAGGGGGCTCTAGAGGGTTCCTGGTGGTCCGAGAAGGGTCCTAGAAGGCCCTAAGGGGGTCACAGGGGGCTCTAGAGGGTTCCTGGTGGTTCTAGAACGGTACTAGAAGGCACTAAGGGGGTCCCAGGGGGTTCTAGATTGTTCCTGGGGTCCTAGAAGGGTCCTAGAATGCTCTAAGGTTTCCCAGGGGGCTCTAGATGTTTCCAGAGAGTCTTAAAATTGTCCTAGAAGGCACTACGGGGGTCCCAGGGGGCTCTAGAGGGTCCCTGGGGGCACAAGAATGGTCCTAGAAGGCCCTAAAGGGGTCCCAGGGGGCTCTAGAGGGTTCCCTGTGCCCTAGAAGGGTCCTAGAAGGCCCTAAGTGGGTCCCAGGGCGCTCTAGAGGGTCCCTGGGGGCACCAAGGGTCCTAGAAAGCGCAAAGAGGGTCCCAGAGGGCTCTAGAGAGTTCCTGGTGGTCCTAGAAGTGTCTTAGAAAGCCCTAAGGGGGTCCCAGGGGTCTCTAGAGGGTCCCTGGGGGCCCTAGAAGGGTCCTAGAATGCCCTAAGTGGGTCCCAGGGGGCTCTAGAGGGTTCCTCGTGGCCCTAGAAGGGTCCTCGAAGGCTCTAAGTTGTCCCAGGGGACTCTAGAGGGTCTCTCAGGGCCCTAGAAGGGTCCTAGAACGCCCTAAAGTGGTCCCAGAGAGCTATAGATGGGTTCCTGGTGGTCCTAGAAGGGTCCTAGAAGGCCTTAAATGGTGCCAGGGGGCTCTAGAGGGTTCCTGGTGACTCTAGAAGTGTCCTAGAAAGCCCTAGAAGGGTCCCAGGGGGCTCTAGAGGGTTCCTGGTGATTCTAAAGGGGTCCAAGAAAGCCCTAGAAGGGTCCCAGAGGGCTCTAGATGGTACCCGTGGTTCCTAGAAGTGTCCTAGAAGGCCCTAAAGGGGTCCCAGGGGGCTCTAGAGGGTACCCCGATATCTTAAAATGGTCTTAGAAGGCCCTAAGTGGGTCCCAGGGGCCTCTAGAGGGTTCCCCGGGGTCTTAAAATGGTCCTAGAAAGCCCTAAAGTGGTTCCCAGGGGGCTCTGGAAGGTTTCTCGTGGTCCTAGAAGGGTCCTAGAAGGCCCTAAAGGGGTCCCAGGGGGCTCTAGAGGGTTCACCGATATCTTAAAATGGTTTTAGAAGGCCTTAATGGGGTCCCAGGGGCCTCTAGAGGGTTCCCCGGGGTCTTAAAATGGTCCTAGAAGGCCCTAAGTGGGTCCCAGGAAGCTCTGGAAGGTTTCTCGTGGTCCTAGAAGGGTCCTAGAAGGTTCTTAAGGGGTCCAAGGGATCTCTAGAGGGTTCCTGGTGACTCTAGACGTGTCCTAGAAAGCCCTAGAAGGGTCCCAGGGGACTCTGGAGGATTCCTGGTGATTCTAAAAGGGTCCAAGAAAGCCCTAGAAGGGTCCCAGAGGGCTCTAGAGGGTACCCGTGGGTCCTAGGAGGGTCCTAGAAGGCCCTAAAAGGGTCCCAGAAGGCTCTAGAGGGTCCCTGGGGGTACTAGAAGAGTCCTAGAATGCCCTAAGTGGGTCCTAGGGGGCTCTAGAGGGTTCCTCGTGGTCCTAGAAGGGTCCTAGAAGGCCCTAAAGGGGTCCCAGGGGGCTCTAGAGGGTTCCTCGTGGTCCTAGAAGGGTCCTACAAGGCTCTAAGGGGTCCCACGAGGCTCTAGAGGGTTCCCCAGGGTCTTACAATGATCCTAGAAGGCCCTATGAGGGTCCCAAAGGCCTCTAGATGGTTTCTTGTGGTCCTAGAAGGGTACTTGAAGGCCTTAAGGGGGTCCCAGTGGGCTCTAGAGAGTTCCTCGTGGTCCTAGAAGCGTGCTAGAAGGCCTTAAGTGGGTCCCAGAGGGCTCTAGAGGGTTCCTGGTGGTCCTAGAAGGGTCTTAGAAGGCCCTAAGGGGGTCCCAGGGGGCTCTGGAAGGTTCCTGGGGTCCTAGAAGGGTCCTAGAATGCTCTAAGGTGTCCCAGGGGGCTCTATATTGATCTCCGGAGTCTTAAAATGGCCCTAGAAAGAGCTAAAGTGGTCCCAGGGGGCTCTAGAGGGTCCCTGGGGGCCCTAGAATGGGTCTAGAAGGCACTAAAGGGGTCCCAGGGGACTCTAGAGGGTTTCTCATGGTCCTAGAAGGGTCGTAGAAGGGCCTAAGTGGGGCCCAGGGGGCTCTTGAGGGTTTCTGGGGCTCCTAGAAGGGTCCTAGAAGGCCCTAAGGGGGTCTCATGGTGCTCTAGAGGGTTCCTCGTGGTCCTAGAAGGGTCCGAGAAGGCCCTAAAGGGGTCCCAGGGGCTCTATGGGGTTCCTGGGGCTCATAGAATGGACCTAGAAGGCTCTAAGGTGTCCCAGGGGGCTCTAGAGGGTCTCTGGTGGACCTAGAAGGGTCCAAGAAGGCCCTTAAGTGGTCCCACGGGTCTCTAGATGGTTACTCGTGGCCCTAGAAGACCCCTAGAAGGCCCTTAAGTCGTCCCACGGGTCTCTAGATGGTTACTCGTGGTCCTAGAAGACCCCTAGAAGGCCCTAAGTGGGTCCCAGGGGGCTCTATCTGGTTTCCTCGTGGTCCTAGAAGAGTCCTAGAAGGCCTTAAGCAAGTCCCAGTGGGCTCTAGAGGGTTCCTGGTGGTCCGAGAAGGGTCCTAGATGGCCCTAAGGGTGTCCCAGGGGGTTCTAGAAGATTCCTCGTGGTCATAGAAGGGTCCTAGAATGCTCTAAGGGGTCCCAGGGGGCTCTAGATGGTTCCCCGGAGACTTAAAATGGTCCTAGAAGGCCCTAAGGGGGTCCCAGGGGCTCTAGAGGGTTTCTCGTGGTCCTAGAAGGGTCCTGGAAGGCCCTAAGTGGGTCCCAGGGGGCTCTAGAGGGTCCCTGGGGGCCCTAGAAGGGTCCTAGAAGGCCCTAAGGGGTTCCCAGAGGGCTGTAGAAGGTCCCTGGGGGCCCTAGAAGTGTACTAGAAGGCCTTAAATAGGACCCAGGGTGCTCTAGAGGGTTCCCCGGGGTTTTACCATGGACCTAGAAGGCCCTAAGAGGGTCCCAGGGGGCTCTAGAGGGTTCCTGGTGGCCCTAGAAGGGTTCTAGAAGGCCTTAAGCAAGTTCCAGGGGGGTCTAGAGGGTCCCTGGGGCGCTACAAGAGTTCTAGAAGGCCCTAAGGTGTCCCAGGGGGCTCTAGACAGTTCCTTGTGGTCCTAGAATGGTCCTAGAAGGCCCTAAGGGAGTCCCAGGGGGCTCTAGAGGGATCCTCGTGGTCCTAGAAGGGTCCTAGAAGGCTCTAAGAGGTCCCACGAGGCTCTTGAGGGTTCTCCAGGGTCTTACAATGATCCTAGAAGGCCCTAAGGGAGTCCCAGGGGGCTCTAGAGTGTTTCTCCTGGTCCTAGAAGGGTTCTAGAAGGCCTTCAGCAAGTCCCAGGGGGCTCTAGAGGGTTCCTTGTGGTCCTAGAAGTGTCCTAGAAGGCCCTAAGTGGGTCCCAGAGGGCTCTAGAGGGTTCTTGGTGATCCTAGAAGGGTCCTAGAAGGCCCTAAGGGGGTCTCAGGAAGCTCTAGAGGGTTTCTGGGGCTCCTAGGAGGGTCCTAGAAGGCCCTAAAAGGGTCCCAGGGGGCTCCAGAGGGTCCCTGGGGTTACTAGAAGAGTCCTAGAAGGCCCTAAGTGGGTCCTAGGGGGCTCTAGAGGGCTCCTGGTGGTCCTAGAAGGGTCCTAGAAGGCCCTAAAGGGGTCCCAGGGGGCTCTAGAGGGACCCTGGCGGCCCTAGAATTGTCCTAGAAGGCCCTAAAGGGGTCCCAGGGGGCTCTAGAGGGTTTCTCATGGTCCTAGAAGGGTCGTAGAGTGGCCTAAGGGGGGCCCAGGGGGGTCTTGAGGGTTCCTGGGGCTCCTAGAAGGGTCCTAGAAGGCCCTAAAGGGGTACCAGGGGGCTCTATGGGGTTCCTGGGGCTCATAGAATGGACCTAGAAGGCTCTAAGGGGTCCCAGGGGGCTCTAGAGGGTTCCTGGTGGACCTAGAAGGGTCCAAGAAGGCCCTTAAGTGGTCCCACTGGTCTCTAGATTGTTACTCGTGGTCCTAGAAGACCCCTAGAAGGCCCTTAAGTGGTCCCACGAGTCTCTAGATGGTTACTCGTGGTCCTAGAAGACCCCTAGAAGGCCCTAAGTCGGTCCCAGGGGGCTCTAGAGGGTTCCTGGTGGTCCTAGAAGGGTCCTAGAAGGCTCTAAAGAGGACCCAGGGTGCTCTAGAGGGTTCCCCGGGGTCTTACCATGGTCCTAGAAGGCCCTAAGCGGGACCCAGGGGGCTCTAGATGGTTTCCTCATGGTCCTAGAAGAGTCCTAGAAGGCCCTAAGAGTGTCACAGGGGGCTCTAGAGGGTTCCTGGTGGTCCGAGAAGGGTCCTAGAAGGCCCTAAGGGGGTCACAGGGGGCTCTAGAGGGATCCTGGTGGTCCTAGAACGGTACTAGAAGGCCCTAAGGTGGTCCCAGGGGGTTCTAGAATATTCCTGGGGTCCTAGAAGGGTCCTAGAATGCTCTAAGGTTTCCCAGGGGGCTCTAGATGGTTCCAGAGAGTCTTAAAATGGTCCTAGAAGGCCCTAAGTGGGTCCCAGGGGGCTCTAGAGGGTCCCTGCTGGCACTAGAAGGGCCCTAGAAGGCCCTAAGGGGGTCCCAGAGGGCTCTAGAGGGTTCCTCGTGGTCCTAGAAGGGTCCTAGAAGGCCATAAGTGGGTCTCAGGAAGCTCTAGAGGGTTCCTGGGGCTCCTAGAAGGGTTCTAGAAGGCTCAAAGTGTAACCAGGGGGCTCTAGAAGGTCCCTGGGGGCCCTAGAAGGGTCCTAGAATGCCCTAAGTGGGTCCCAGGGGGCTCAAGAGGGTTCCTGGTGATCCTAGAAGGGCCCTAGTAGGCCCTAAAGACTCCCAGGGAGCTCTAGAGGGTCTCTGGGGGCACTAGAAGTGTCCTAGAATGTGCAAAAAGTGTCCCAGAGCGCTATAGAGGGCTCCTGGTGGTCCTAGAAGGGTCTTAGAAGGCCCTAAGTGGGTCCCAGGGGGCTCTAGAGGGTCCCTGGGGGCCCTAGAAGGGTCCTAGAATGCCCTAAGGGGGTCCCAGGAGGCTCTAGAGGGTTCCTCGTGGTCCTAGAAGGGTCCTAGAAAGCCCTAGAAGGGTCCCAGGGGACTCTGGAGTGTTCCTGGTGATTCTAAAAGGGTCCAAGAAAGCCCTAGAAGGGTCCCAGAGGGCTCTAGAGGGTACCCGTGGGTCCTAGGAGGGTCCTAGAAGGCCCTAAAAGGGTCCCAGGGGGCTCTAGAGGGTCCCTGGGGGTACTAGAAGAGTCCTAGAAGGCCCTAAGTGGGTCCTAGGGGGCTCTAGAGGGCTCCTGGTGGTCCTAGAAGGGTCCTAGAAGGCCCTAAAGGGGTCCCAGGGGGCTCTATGGGTTTCCTGGGGCTCATAGAATGGACCTAGAAGGCCCTAAGTGGGTCCCAGGGGGCTCTAGAGGGTCTCTGGTGGACCAAGAAGTGTCCAAGAAGGCCCTTAAGTGGTCCCACGAGTCTCTAGATGGTTACTCGTGGTCCTAGAAGACCCCTAGAAGGCCCTAAGTCGGTCCCAGGGGGCTCTAGAGGGTTCCTGGTGGTCCTAGAAGGGTCCTAGAAGGCTCTAAAGAGGACCCAGGGTGCTCTAGAGGGTTCCCCGGGGTCTTACCATGGTCCTAGAAGGCCCTAAGCGGGACCCAGGGGGCTCTAGATGGTTTCCTCGTGGTCCTAGAGGAGTCCTAGAAGGCCCTAAGAGTGTCACAGGGGGCTCTAGAGGGTTCCTGGTGGTCCGAGAAGGGTCCTAGAAGGCCCTAAGGGGGTCACAGGGGGCTCTAGAGGGATCCTGGTGGTCCTAGAACGGTACTAGAAGGCCCTAAGGTGGTCCCAGGGGGTTCTAGAATATTCCTGGGGTCCTAGAAGGGTCCTAGAATGCTCTAAGGTTTCCCAGGGGGCTCTAGATGGTTCCAGAGAGTCTTAAAATGGTCCTAGAAGGCCCTAAGTGGGTCCCAGGGGGCTCTAGAGGGTCCCTGCTGGCACTAGAAGGGCCCTAGAAGGCCCTAAGGGGGTCCCAGAGGGCTCTAGAGGGTTCCTCGTGGTCCTAGAAGGGTCCTAGAAGGCCATAAGTGGGTCTCAGGAAGCTCTAGAGGGTTCCTGGGGCTCCTAGAAGGGTTCTAGAAGGCTCAAAGTGTAACCAGGGGGCTCTAGAAGGTCCCTGGGGGCCCTAGAAGGGTCCTAGAATGCCCTAAGTGGGTCCCAGGGGGCTCAAGAGGGTTCCTGGTGATCCTAGAAGGGCCCTAGTAGGCCCTAAAGACTCCCAGGGAGCTCTAGAGGGTCTCTGGGGGCACTAGAAGTGTCCTAGAATGTGCAAAAAGTGTCCCAGAGCGCTATAGAGGGCTCCTGGTGGTCCTAGAAGGGTCTTAGAAGGCCCTAAGTGGGTCCCAGGGGGCTCTAGAGGGTCCCTGGGGGCCCTAGAAGGGTCCTAGAATGCCCTAAGGGGGTCCCAGGGGGCTCTAGAGGGTTCCTCGTGGTCCTAGAAGGGTCCTAGAAAGCCCTAGAAGGGTCCCAGGGGACTCTGGAGTGTTCCTGGTGATTCTAAAAGGGTCCAAGAAAGCCCTAGAAGGGTCCCAGAGGGCTCTAGAGGGTACCCGTGGGTCCTAGGAGGGTCCTAGAAGGCCCTAAAAGGGTCCCAGGGGGCTCTAGAGGGTCCCTGGGGGTACTAGAAGAGTCCTAGAAGGCCCTAAGTGGGTCCTAGGGGGCTCTAGAGGGCTCCTGGTGGTCCTAGAAGGGTCCTAGAAGGCCCTAAAGGGGTCCCAGGGGGCTCTATGGGTTTCCTGGGGCTCATAGAATGGACCTAGAAGGCCCTAAGTGGGTCCCAGGGGGCTCTAGAGGGTCTCTGGTGGACCAAGAAGTGTCCAAGAAGGCCCTTAAGTGGTCCCACGAGTCTCTAGATGGTTACTCGTGGTCCTAGAAGACCCCTAGAAGGCCCTAAGTCGGTCCCAGGGGGCTCTAGAGGGTTCCTGGTGGTCCTAGAAGGGTCCTAGAAGGCTCTAAAGAGGACCCAGGGTGCTCTAGAGGGTTCCCCGGGGTCTTACCATGGTCCTAGAAGGCCCTAAGCGGGACCCAGGGGGCTCTAGATGGTTTCCTCATGGTCCTAGAAGAGTCCTAGAAGGCCCTAAGAGTGTCACAGGGGGCTCTAGAGGGTTCCTGGTGGTCCGAGAAGGGTCCTAGAAGGCCCTAAGGGGGTCACAGGGGGCTCTAGAGGGATCCTGGTGGTCCTAGAACGGTACTAGAAGGCCCTAAGGTGGTCCCAGGGGGTTCTAGAATATTCCTGGGGTCCTAGAAGGGTCCTAGAATGCTCTAAGGTTTCCCAGGGGGCTCTAGATGGTTCCAGAGAGTCTTAAAATGGTCCTAGAAGGCCCTAAGTGGGTCCCAGGGGGCTCTAGAGGGTCCCTGCTGGCACTAGAAGGGCCCTAGAAGGCCCTAAGGGGGTCCCAGAGGGCTCTAGAGGGTTCCTCGTGGTCCTAGAAGGGTCCTAGAAGGCCATAAGTGGGTCTCAGGAAGCTCTAGAGGGTTCCTGGGGCTCCTAGAAGGGTTCTAGAAGGCTCAAAGTGTAACCAGGGGGCTCTAGAAGGTCCCTGGGGGCCCTAGAAGGGTCCTAGAATGCCCTAAGTGGGTCCCAGGGGGCTCAAGAGGGTTCCTGGTGATCCTAGAAGGGCCCTAGTAGGCCCTAAAGACTCCCAGGGAGCTCTAGAGGGTCTCTGGGGGCACTAGAAGTGTCCTAGAATGTGCAAAAAGTGTCCCAGAGCGCTATAGAGGGCTCCTGGTGGTCCTAGAAGGGTCTTAGAAGGCCCTAAGTGGGTCCCAGGGGGCTCTAGAGGGTCCCTGGGGGCCCTAGAAGGGTCCTAGAATGCCCTAAGGGGGTCCCAGGGGGCTCTAGAGGGTTCCTCGTGGTCCTAGAAGGGTCCTAGAAAGCCCTAGAAGGGTCCCAGGGGACTCTGGAGTGTTCCTGGTGATTCTAAAAGGGTCCAAGAAAGCCCTAGAAGGGTCCCAGAGGGCTCTAGAGGGTACCCGTGGGTCCTAGGAGGGTCCTAGAAGGCCCTAAAAGGGTCCCAGGGGGCTCTAGAGGGTCCCTGGGGGTACTAGAAGAGTCCTAGAAGGCCCTAAGTGGGTCCTAGGGGGCTCTAGAGGGCTCCTGGTGGTCCTAGAAGGGTCCTAGAAGGCCCTAAAGGGGTCCCAGGGGGCTCTATGGGTTTCCTGGGGCTCATAGAATGGACCTAGAAGGCCCTAAGTGGGTCCCAGGGGGCTCTAGAGGGTCTCTGGTGGACCAAGAAGTGTCCAAGAAGGCCCTTAAGTGGTCCCACAGGTCTCTAGATGGTTACTCGTGGCCCTAGAAGGCCCTTAAGTCATCCCACGGGTCTCTAGATGGTTACTCGTGGTCCTAGAAGACCCCTAGATGGCCCTAAGTGGGTCCCAGGGTGCTCTAGAGGGTTCCCCGGGGTCTTACCATGGTCCTAGAAGGCCCTAAGCGGGACCCAGGGGGCTCTAGATGGTTTCCTCGTGGTCCTAGAGGAGTCCTAGAAGGCCCTAAGAGTGTCACAGGGGGCTCTAGAGGGTTCCTGGTGGTCCGAGAAGGGTCCTAGAAGGCCCTAAGGGGGTCACAGGGGGCTCTAGAGGGTTCCTGGTGACCCTAGAACGGTACTAGAAGGCCCTAAGGTGGTCCCAGGGGGTTCTAGAATATTCCTGGGGTCCTAGAAGGGTCCTAGAATGCTCTAAGGTTTCCCAGGGGGCTCTAGATGGTTCCAGAGAGTCTTAAAATGGTCCTAGAAGGCCCTAAGTGGGTCCCAGGGGGCTCTAGAGGGTCCCTGCTGGCACTAGAAGGGCCCTAGAAGGCCCTAAGGGGGTCCCAGAGGGCTCTAGAGGGTTCCTCGTGGTCCTAGAAGGGTCCTAGAAGGCCCTAAGGGGGTCTCAGGAAGCTCTAGAGGGTTTCTGGGGCTCCTAGGAGGGTCCTAGAAGGCCCTAAAAGGGTCCCAGGGGGCTCCAGAGGGTCCCTGGGGTTACTAGAAGAGTCCTAGAAGGCCCTAAGTGGGTCCTAGGGGGCTCTAGAGGGCTCCTGGTGGTCCTAGAAGGGTCCTAGAAGGCCCTAAAGGGGTCCCAGGGGGCTCTAGAGGGACCCTGGCGGCCCTAGAATTGTCCTAGAAGGCCCTAAAGGGGTCCCAGGGGGCTCTAGAGGGTTTCTCATGGTCCTAGAAGGGTCGTAGAGTGGCCTAAGGGGGGCCCAGGGGGGTCTTGAGGGTTCCTGGGGCTCCTAGAAGGGTCCTAGAAGGCCCTAAAGGGGTACCAGGGGGCTCTATGGGGTTCCTGGGGCTCATAGAATGGACCTAGAAGGCTCTAAGGGGTCCCAGGGGGCTCTAGAGGGTTCCTGGTGGACCTAGAAGGGTCCAAGAAGGCCCTTAAGTGGTCCCACTGGTCTCTAGATTGTTACTCGTGGTCCTAGAAGACCCCTAGAAGGCCCTTAAGTGGTCCCACGAGTCTCTAGATGGTTACTCGTGGTCCTAGAAGACCCCTAGAAGGCCCTAAGTCGGTCCCAGGGGGCTCTAGAGGGTTCCTGGTGGTCCTAGAAGGGTCCTAGAAGGCTCTAAAGAGGACCCAGGGTGCTCTAGAGGGTTCCCCGGGGTCTTACCATGGTCCTAGAAGGCCCTAAGCGGGACCCAGGGGGCTCTAGATGGTTTCCTCATGGTCCTAGAAGAGTCCTAGAAGGCCCTAAGAGTGTCACAGGGGGCTCTAGAGGGTTCCTGGTGGTCCGAGAAGGGTCCTAGAAGGCCCTAAGGGGGTCACAGGGGGCTCTAGAGGGATCCTGGTGGTCCTAGAACGGTACTAGAAGGCCCTAAGGTGGTCCCAGGGGGTTCTAGAATATTCCTGGGGTCCTAGAAGGGTCCTAGAATGCTCTAAGGTTTCCCAGGGGGCTCTAGATGGTTCCAGAGAGTCTTAAAATGGTCCTAGAAGGCCCTAAGTGGGTCCCAGGGGGCTCTAGAGGGTCCCTGCTGGCACTAGAAGGGCCCTAGAAGGCCCTAAGGGGGTCCCAGAGGGCTCTAGAGGGTTCCTCGTGGTCCTAGAAGGGTCCTAGAAGGCCATAAGTGGGTCTCAGGAAGCTCTAGAGGGTTCCTGGGGCTCCTAGAAGGGTTCTAGAAGGCTCAAAGTGTAACCAGGGGGCTCTAGAAGGTCCCTGGGGGCCCTAGAAGGGTCCTAGAATGCCCTAAGTGGGTCCCAGGGGGCTCAAGAGGGTTCCTGGTGATCCTAGAAGGGCCCTAGTAGGCCCTAAAGACTCCCAGGGAGCTCTAGAGGGTCTCTGGGGGCACTAGAAGTGTCCTAGAATGTGCAAAAAGTGTCCCAGAGCGCTATAGAGGGCTCCTGGTGGTCCTAGAAGGGTCTTAGAAGGCCCTAAGTGGGTCCCAGGGGGCTCTAGAGGGTCCCTGGGGGCCCTAGAAGGGTCCTAGAATGCCCTAAGGGGGTCCCAGGGGGCTCTAGAGGGTTCCTCGTGGTCCTAGAAGGGTCCTAGAAAGCCCTAGAAGGGTCCCAGGGGACTCTGGAGTGTTCCTGGTGATTCTAAAAGGGTCCAAGAAAGCCCTAGAAGGGTCCCAGAGGGCTCTAGAGGGTACCCGTGGGTCCTAGGAGGGTCCTAGAAGGCCCTAAAAGGGTCCCAGGGGGCTCTAGAGGGTCCCTGGGGGTACTAGAAGAGTCCTAGAAGGCCCTAAGTGGGTCCTAGGGGGCTCTAGAGGGCTCCTGGTGGTCCTAGAAGGGTCCTAGAAGGCCCTAAAGGGGTCCCAGGGGGCTCTATGGGTTTCCTGGGGCTCATAGAATGGACCTAGAAGGCCCTAAGTGGGTCCCAGGGGGCTCTAGAGGGTCTCTGGTGGACCAAGAAGTGTCCAAGAAGGCCCTTAAGTGGTCCCACAGGTCTCTAGATGGTTACTCGTGGCCCTAGAAGGCCCTTAAGTCATCCCACGGGTCTCTAGATGGTTACTCGTGGTCCTAGAAGACCCCTAGATGGCCCTAAGTGGGTCCCAGGGTGCTCTAGAGGGTTCCCCGGGGTCTTACCATGGTCCTAGAAGGCCCTAAGCGGGACCCAGGGGGCTCTAGATGGTTTCCTCGTGGTCCTAGAGGAGTCCTAGAAGGCCCTAAGAGTGTCACAGGGGGCTCTAGAGGGTTCCTGGTGGTCCGAGAAGGGTCCTAGAAGGCCCTAAGGGGGTCACAGGGGGCTCTAGAGGGTTCCTGGTGACCCTAGAACGGTACTAGAAGGCCCTAAGGTGGTCCCAGGGGGTTCTAGAATATTCCTGGGGTCCTAGAAGGGTCCTAGAATGCTCTAAGGTTTCCCAGGGGGCTCTAGATGGTTCCAGAGAGTCTTAAAATGGTCCTAGAAGGCCCTAAGTGGGTCCCAGGGGGCTCTAGAGGGTCCCTGCTGGCACTAGAAGGGCCCTAGAAGGCCCTAAGGGGGTCCCAGAGGGCTCTAGAGGGTTCCTCGTGGTCCTAGAAGGGTCCTAGAAGGCCCTAAGGGGGTCTCAGGAAGCTCTAGAGGGTTTCTGGGGCTCCTAGGAGGGTCCTAGAAGGCCCTAAAAGGGTCCCAGGGGGCTCCAGAGGGTCCCTGGGGTTACTAGAAGAGTCCTAGAAGGCCCTAAGTGGGTCCTAGGGGGCTCTAGAGGGCTCCTGGTGGTCCTAGAAGGGTCCTAGAAGGCCCTAAAGGGGTCCCAGGGGGCTCTAGAGGGACCCTGGCGGCCCTAGAATTGTCCTAGAAGGCCCTAAAGGGGTCCCAGGGGGCTCTAGAGGGTTTCTCATGGTCCTAGAAGGGTCGTAGAGTGGCCTAAGGGGGGCCCAGGGGGGTCTTGAGGGTTCCTGGGGCTCCTAGAAGGGTCCTAGAAGGCCCTAAAGGGGTACCAGGGGGCTCTATGGGGTTCCTGGGGCTCATAGAATGGACCTAGAAGGCTCTAAGGGGTCCCAGGGGGCTCTAGAGGGTTCCTGGTGGACCTAGAAGGGTCCAAGAAGGCCCTTAAGTGGTCCCACTGGTCTCTAGATTGTTACTCGTGGTCCTAGAAGACCCCTAGAAGGCCCTTAAGTGGTCCCACGAGTCTCTAGATGGTTACTCGTGGTCCTAGAAGACCCCTAGAAGGCCCTAAGTCGGTCCCAGGGGGCTCTAGAGGGTTCCTGGTGGTCCTAGAAGGGTCCTAGAAGGCTCTAAAGAGGACCCAGGGTGCTCTAGAGGGTTCCCCGGGGTCTTACCATGGTCCTAGAAGGCCCTAAGCGGGACCCAGGGGGCTCTAGATGGTTTCCTCATGGTCCTAGAAGAGTCCTAGAAGGCCCTAAGAGTGTCACAGGGGGCTCTAGAGGGTTCCTGGTGGTCCGAGAAGGGTCCTAGAAGGCCCTAAGGTGGTCCCAGGGGGTTCTAGAATATTCCTGGGGTCCTAGAAGGGTCCTAGAATGCTCTAAGGTTTCCCAGGGGGCTCTAGATGGTTCCAGAGAGTCTTAAAATGGTCCTAGAAGGCCCTAAGTGGGTCCCAGGGGGCTCTAGAGGGTCCCTGCTGGCACTAGAAGGGCCCTAGAAGGCCCTAAGGGGGTCCCAGAGGGCTCTAGAGGGTTCCTCGTGGTCCTAGAAGGGTCCTAGAAGGCCATAAGTGGGTCTCAGGAAGCTCTAGAGGGTTCCTGGGGCTCCTAGAAGGGTTCTAGAAGGCTCAAAGTGTAACCAGGGGGCTCTAGAAGGTCCCTGGGGGCCCTAGAAGGGTCCTAGAATGCCCTAAGTGGGTCCCAGGGGGCTCAAGAGGGTTCCTGGTGATCCTAGAAGGGCCCTAGTAGGCCCTAAAGATTCCCAGGGAGCTCTAGAGGGTCTCTGGGGGCACTAGAAGTGTCCTAGAATGTGCAAAAAGTGTCCCAGAGCGCTATAGAGGGCTCCTGGTGGTCCTAGAAGGGTCTTAGAAGGCCCTAAGTGGGTCCCAGGGGGCTCTAGAGGGTCCCTGGGGGCCCTAGAAGGGTCCTAGAATGCCCTAAGGGGGTCCCAGGGGGCTCTAGAGGGTTCCTCGTGGTCCTAGAAGGGTCCTAGAAAGCCCTAGAAGGGTCCCAGGGGACTCTGGAGTGTTCCTGGTGATTCTAAAAGGGTCCAAGAAAGCCCTAGAAGGGTCCCAGAGGGCTCTAGAGGGTACCCGTGGGTCCTAGGAGGGTCCTAGAAGGCCCTAAAAGGGTCCCAGGGGGCTCTAGAGGGTCCCTGGGGGTACTAGAAGAGTCCTAGAAGGCCCTAAGTGGGTCCTAGGGGGCTCTAGAGGGCTCCTGGTGGTCCTAGAAGGGTCCTAGAAGGCCCTAAAGGGGTCCCAGGGGGCTCTATGGGTTTCCTGGGGCTCATAGAATGGACCTAGAAGGCCCTAAGTGGGTCCCAGGGGGCTCTAGAGGGTCTCTGGTGGACCAAGAAGTGTCCAAGAAGGCCCTTAAGTGGTCCCACAGGTCTCTAGATGGTTACTCGTGGCCCTAGAAGGCCCTTAAGTCATCCCACGGGTCTCTAGATGGTTACTCGTGGTCCTAGAAGACCCCTAGATGGCCCTAAGTGGGTCCCAGGGTGCTCTAGAGGGTTCCCCGGGGTCTTACCATGGTCCTAGAAGGCCCTAAGCGGGACCCAGGGGGCTCTAGATGGTTTCCTCGTGGTCCTAGAGGAGTCCTAGAAGGCCCTAAGAGTGTCACAGGGGGCTCTAGAGGGTTCCTGGTGGTCCGAGAAGGGTCCTAGAAGGCCCTAAGGGGGTCACAGGGGGCTCTAGAGGGTTCCTGGTGACCCTAGAACGGTACTAGAAGGCCCTAAGGTGGTCCCAGGGGGTTCTAGAATATTCCTGGGGTCCTAGAAGGGTCCTAGAATGCTCTAAGGTTTCCCAGGGGGCTCTAGATGGTTCCAGAGAGTCTTAAAATGGTCCTAGAAGGCCCTAAGTGGGTCCCAGGGGGCTCTAGAGGGTCCCTGCTGGCACTAGAAGGGCCCTAGAAGGCCCTAAGGGGGTCCCAGAGGGCTCTAGAGGGTTCCTCGTGGTCCTAGAAGGGTCCTAGAAGGCCCTAAGGGGGTCTCAGGAAGCTCTAGAGGGTTTCTGGGGCTCCTAGGAGGGTCCTAGAAGGCCCTAAAAGGGTCCCAGGGGGCTCCAGAGGGTCCCTGGGGTTACTAGAAGAGTCCTAGAAGGCCCTAAGTGGGTCCTAGGGGGCTCTAGAGGGCTCCTGGTGGTCCTAGAAGGGTCCTAGAAGGCCCTAAAGGGGTCCCAGGGGGCTCTAGAGGGACCCTGGCGGCCCTAGAATTGTCCTAGAAGGCCCTAAAGGGGTCCCAGGGGGCTCTAGAGGGTTTCTCATGGTCCTAGAAGGGTCGTAGAGTGGCCTAAGGGGGGCCCAGGGGGGTCTTGAGGGTTCCTGGGGCTCCTAGAAGGGTCCTAGAAGGCCCTAAAGGGGTACCAGGGGGCTCTATGGGGTTCCTGGGGCTCATAGAATGGACCTAGAAGGCTCTAAGGGGTCCCAGGGGGCTCTAGAGGGTTCCTGGTGGACCTAGAAGGGTCCAAGAAGGCCCTTAAGTGGTCCCACTGGTCTCTAGATTGTTACTCGTGGTCCTAGAAGACCCCTAGAAGGCCCTTAAGTGGTCCCACGAGTCTCTAGATGGTTACTCGTGGTCCTAGAAGACCCCTAGAAGGCCCTAAGTCGGTCCCAGGGGGCTCTAGAGGGTTCCTGGTGGTCCTAGAAGGGTCCTAGAAGGCTCTAAAGAGGACCCAGGGTGCTCTAGAGGGTTCCCCGGGGTCTTACCATGGTCCTAGAAGGCCCTAAGCGGGACCCAGGGGGCTCTAGATGGTTTCCTCATGGTCCTAGAAGAGTCCTAGAAGGCCCTAAGAGTGTCACAGGGGGCTCTAGAGGGTTCCTGGTGGTCCGAGAAGGGTCCTAGAAGGCCCTAAGGGGGTCACAGGGGGCTCTAGAGGGATCCTGGTGGTCCTAGAACGGTACTAGAAGGCCCTAAGGTGGTCCCAGGGGGTTCTAGAATATTCCTGGGGTCCTAGAAGGGTCCTAGAATGCTCTAAGGTTTCCCAGGGGGCTCTAGATGGTTCCAGAGAGTCTTAAAATGGTCCTAGAAGGCCCTAAGTGGGTCCCAGGGGGCTCTAGAGGGTCCCTGCTGGCACTAGAAGGGCCCTAGAAGGCCCTAAGGGGGTCCCAGAGGGCTCTAGAGGGTTCCTCGTGGTCCTAGAAGGGTCCTAGAAGGCCATAAGTGGGTCTCAGGAAGCTCTAGAGGGTTCCTGGGGCTCCTAGAAGGGTTCTAGAAGGCTCAAAGTGTAACCAGGGGGCTCTAGAAGGTCCCTGGGGGCCCTAGAAGGGTCCTAGAATGCCCTAAGTGGGTCCCAGGGGGCTCAAGAGGGTTCCTGGTGATCCTAGAAGGGCCCTAGTAGGCCCTAAAGACTCCCAGGGAGCTCTAGAGGGTCTCTGGGGGCACTAGAAGTGTCCTAGAATGTGCAAAAAGTGTCCCAGAGCGCTATAGAGGGCTCCTGGTGGTCCTAGAAGGGTCTTAGAAGGCCCTAAGTGGGTCCCAGGGGGCTCTAGAGGGTCCCTGGGGGCCCTAGAAGGGTCCTAGAATGCCCTAAGGGGGTCCCAGGGGGCTCTAGAGGGTTCCTCGTGGTCCTAGAAGGGTCCTAGAAAGCCCTAGAAGGGTCCCAGGGGACTCTGGAGTGTTCCTGGTGATTCTAAAAGGGTCCAAGAAAGCCCTAGAAGGGTCCCAGAGGGCTCTAGAGGGTACCCGTGGGTCCTAGGAGGGTCCTAGAAGGCCCTAAAAGGGTCCCAGGGGGCTCTAGAGGGTCCCTGGGGGTACTAGAAGAGTCCTAGAAGGCCCTAAGTGGGTCCTAGGGGGCTCTAGAGGGCTCCTGGTGGTCCTAGAAGGGTCCTAGAAGGCCCTAAAGGGGTCCCAGGGGGCTCTATGGGTTTCCTGGGGCTCATAGAATGGACCTAGAAGGCCCTAAGTGGGTCCCAGGGGGCTCTAGAGGGTCTCTGGTGGACCAAGAAGTGTCCAAGAAGGCCCTTAAGTGGTCCCACGAGTCTCTAGATGGTTACTCGTGGTCCTAGAAGACCCCTAGAAGGCCCTAAGTCGGTCCCAGGGGGCTCTAGAGGGTTCCTGGTGGTCCTAGAAGGGTCCTAGAAGGCTCTAAAGAGGACCCAGGGTGCTCTAGAGGGTTCCCCGGGGTCTTACCATGGTCCTAGAAGGCCCTAAGCGGGACCCAGGGGGCTCTAGATGGTTTCCTCATGGTCCTAGAAGAGTCCTAGAAGGCCCTAAGAGTGTCACAGGGGGCTCTAGAGGGTTCCTGGTGGTCCTAGAACGGTACTAGAAGGCCCTAAGGTGGTCCCAGGGGGTTCTAGAATATTCCTGGGGTCCTAGAAGGGTCCTAGAATGCTCTAAGGTTTCCCAGGGGGCTCTAGATGGTTCCAGAGAGTCTTAAAATGGTCCTAGAAGGCCCTAAGTGGGTCCCAGGGGGCTCTAGAGGGTCCCTGCTGGCACTAGAAGGGCCCTAGAAGGCCCTAAGGGGGTCCCAGAGGGCTCTAGAGGGTTCCTCGTGGTCCTAGAAGGGTCCTAGAAGGCCATAAGTGGGTCTCAGGAAGCTCTAGAGGGTTCCTGGGGCTCCTAGAAGGGTTCTAGAAGGCTCAAAGTGTAACCAGGGGGCTCTAGAAGGTCCCTGGGGGCCCTAGAAGGGTCCTAGAATGCCCTAAGTGGGTCCCAGGGGGCTCAAGAGGGTTCCTGGTGATCCTAGAAGGGCCCTAGTAGGCCCTAAAGACTCCCAGGGAGCTCTAGAGGGTCTCTGGGGGCACTAGAAGTGTCCTAGAATGTGCAAAAAGTGTCCCAGAGCGCTATAGAGGGCTCCTGGTGGTCCTAGAAGGGTCTTAGAAGGCCCTAAGTGGGTCCCAGGGGGCTCTAGAGGGTCCCTGGGGGCCCTAGAAGGGTCCTAGAATGCCCTAAGGGGGTCCCAGGGGGCTCTAGAGGGTTCCTCGTGGTCCTAGAAGGGTCCTAGAAAGCCCTAGAAGGGTCCCAGGGGACTCTGGAGTGTTCCTGGTGATTCTAAAAGGGTCCAAGAAAGCCCTAGAAGGGTCCCAGAGGGCTCTAGAGGGTACCCGTGGGTCCTAGGAGGGTCCTAGAAGGCCCTAAAAGGGTCCCAGGGGGCTCTAGAGGGTCCCTGGGGGTACTAGAAGAGTCCTAGAAGGCCCTAAGTGGGTCCTAGGGGGCTCTAGAGGGCTCCTGGTGGTCCTAGAAGGGTCCTAGAAGGCCCTAAAGGGGTCCCAGGGGGCTCTATGGGTTTCCTGGGGCTCATAGAATGGACCTAGAAGGCCCTAAGTGGGTCCCAGGGGGCTCTAGAGGGTCTCTGGTGGACCAAGAAGTGTCCAAGAAGGCCCTTAAGTGGTCCCACGAGTCTCTAGATGGTTACTCGTGGTCCTAGAAGACCCCTAGAAGGCCCTAAGTCGGTCCCAGGGGGCTCTAGAGGGTTCCTGGTGGTCCTAGAAGGGTCCTAGAAGGCTCTAAAGAGGACCCAGGGTGCTCTAGAGGGTTCCCCGGGGTCTTACCATGGTCCTAGAAGGCCCTAAGCGGGACCCAGGGGGCTCTAGATGGTTTCCTCATGGTCCTAGAAGAGTCCTAGAAGGCCCTAAGAGTGTCACAGGGGGCTCTAGAGGGTTCCTGGTGGTCCGAGAAGGGTCCTAGAAGGCCCTAAGGGGGTCACAGGGGGCTCTAGAGGGATCCTGGTGGTCCTAGAACGGTACTAGAAGGCCCTAAGGTGGTCCCAGGGGGTTCTAGAATATTCCTGGGGTCCTAGAAGGGTCCTAGAATGCTCTAAGGTTTCCCAGGGGGCTCTAGATGGTTCCAGAGAGTCTTAAAATGGTCCTAGAAGGCCCTAAGTGGGTCCCAGGGGGCTCTAGAGGGTCCCTGCTGGCACTAGAAGGGCCCTAGAAGGCCCTAAGGGGGTCCCAGAGGGCTCTAGAGGGTTCCTCGTGGTCCTAGAAGGGTCCTAGAAGGCCATAAGTGGGTCTCAGGAAGCTCTAGAGGGTTCCTGGGGCTCCTAGAAGGGTTCTAGAAGGCTCAAAGTGTAACCAGGGGGCTCTAGAAGGTCCCTGGGGGCCCTAGAAGGGTCCTAGAATGCCCTAAGTGGGTCCCAGGGGGCTCAAGAGGGTTCCTGGTGATCCTAGAAGGGCCCTAGTAGGCCCTAAAGACTCCCAGGGAGCTCTAGAGGGTCTCTGGGGGCACTAGAAGTGTCCTAGAATGTGCAAAAAGTGTCCCAGAGCGCTATAGAGGGCTCCTGGTGGTCCTAGAAGGGTCTTAGAAGGCCCTAAGTGGGTCCCAGGGGGCTCTAGAGGGTCCCTGGGGGCCCTAGAAGGGTCCTAGAATGCCCTAAGGGGGTCCCAGGGGGCTCTAGAGGGTTCCTCGTGGTCCTAGAAGGGTCCTAGAAAGCCCTAGAAGGGTCCCAGGGGACTCTGGAGTGTTCCTGGTGATTCTAAAAGGGTCCAAGAAAGCCCTAGAAGGGTCCCAGAGGGCTCTAGAGGGTACCCGTGGGTCCTAGGAGGGTCCTAGAAGGCCCTAAAAGGGTCCCAGGGGGCTCTAGAGGGTCCCTGGGGGTACTAGAAGAGTCCTAGAAGGCCCTAAGTGGGTCCTAGGGGGCTCTAGAGGGCTCCTGGTGGTCCTAGAAGGGTCCTAGAAGGCCCTAAAGGGGTCCCAGGGGGCTCTATGGGTTTCCTGGGGCTCATAGAATGGACCTAGAAGGCCCTAAGTGGGTCCCAGGGGGCTCTAGAGGGTCTCTGGTGGACCAAGAAGTGTCCAAGAAGGCCCTTAAGTGGTCCCACAGGTCTCTAGATGGTTACTCGTGGCCCTAGAAGGCCCTTAAGTCATCCCACGGGTCTCTAGATGGTTACTCGTGGTCCTAGAAGACCCCTAGATGGCCCTAAGTGGGTCCCAGGGTGCTCTAGAGGGTTCCCCGGGGTCTTACCATGGTCCTAGAAGGCCCTAAGCGGGACCCAGGGGGCTCTAGATGGTTTCCTCGTGGTCCTAGAGGAGTCCTAGAAGGCCCTAAGAGTGTCACAGGGGGCTCTAGAGGGTTCCTGGTGGTCCGAGAAGGGTCCTAGAAGGCCCTAAGGGGGTCACAGGGGGCTCTAGAGGGTTCCTGGTGACCCTAGAACGGTACTAGAAGGCCCTAAGGTGGTCCCAGGGGGTTCTAGAATATTCCTGGGGTCCTAGAAGGGTCCTAGAATGCTCTAAGGTTTCCCAGGGGGCTCTAGATGGTTCCAGAGAGTCTTAAAATGGTCCTAGAAGGCCCTAAGTGGGTCCCAGGGGGCTCTAGAGGGTCCCTGCTGGCACTAGAAGGGCCCTAGAAGGCCCTAAGGGGGTCCCAGAGGGCTCTAGAGGGTTCCTCGTGGTCCTAGAAGGGTCCTAGAAGGCCCTAAGGGGGTCTCAGGAAGCTCTAGAGGGTTTCTGGGGCTCCTAGGAGGGTCCTAGAAGGCCCTAAAAGGGTCCCAGGGGGCTCCAGAGGGTCCCTGGGGTTACTAGAAGAGTCCTAGAAGGCCCTAAGTGGGTCCTAGGGGGCTCTAGAGGGCTCCTGGTGGTCCTAGAAGGGTCCTAGAAGGCCCTAAAGGGGTCCCAGGGGGCTCTAGAGGGACCCTGGCGGCCCTAGAATTGTCCTAGAAGGCCCTAAAGGGGTCCCAGGGGGCTCTAGAGGGTTTCTCATGGTCCTAGAAGGGTCGTAGAGTGGCCTAAGGGGGGCCCAGGGGGGTCTTGAGGGTTCCTGGGGCTCCTAGAAGGGTCCTAGAAGGCCCTAAAGGGGTACCAGGGGGCTCTATGGGGTTCCTGGGGCTCATAGAATGGACCTAGAAGGCTCTAAGGGGTCCCAGGGGGCTCTAGAGGGTTCCTGGTGGACCTAGAAGGGTCCAAGAAGGCCCTTAAGTGGTCCCACTGGTCTCTAGATTGTTACTCGTGGTCCTAGAAGACCCCTAGAAGGCCCTTAAGTGGTCCCACGAGTCTCTAGATGGTTACTCGTGGTCCTAGAAGACCCCTAGAAGGCCCTAAGTCGGTCCCAGGGGGCTCTAGAGGGTTCCTGGTGGTCCTAGAAGGGTCCTAGAAGGCTCTAAAGAGGACCCAGGGTGCTCTAGAGGGTTCCCCGGGGTCTTACCATGGTCCTAGAAGGCCCTAAGCGGGACCCAGGGGGCTCTAGATGGTTTCCTCATGGTCCTAGAAGAGTCCTAGAAGGCCCTAAGAGTGTCACAGGGGGCTCTAGAGGGTTCCTGGTGGTCCGAGAAGGGTCCTAGAAGGCCCTAAGGTGGTCCCAGGGGGTTCTAGAATATTCCTGGGGTCCTAGAAGGGTTCTAGAATGCTCTAAGGTTTCCCAGGGGGCTCTAGATGGTTCCAGAGAGTCTTAAAATGGTCCTAGAAGGCCCTAAGTGGGTCCCAGGGGGCTCTAGAGGGTCCCTGCTGGCACTAGAAGGGCCCTAGAAGGCCCTAAGGGGGTCCCAGAGGGCTCTAGAGGGTTCCTCGTGGTCCTAGAAGGGTCCTAGAAGGCCATAAGTGGGTCTCAGGAAGCTCTAGAGGGTTCCTGGGGCTCCTAGAAGGGTTCTAGAAGGCTCAAAGTGTAACCAGGGGGCTCTAGAAGGTCCCTGGGGGCCCTAGAAGGGTCCTAGAATGCCCTAAGTGGGTCCCAGGGGGCTCAAGAGGGTTCCTGGTGATCCTAGAAGGGCCCTAGTAGGCCCTAAAGACTCCCAGGGAGCTCTAGAGGGTCTCTGGGGGCACTAGAAGTGTCCTAGAATGTGCAAAAAGTGTCCCAGAGCGCTATAGAGGGCTCCTGGTGGTCCTAGAAGGGTCTTAGAAGGCCCTAAGTGGGTCCCAGGGGGCTCTAGAGGGTCCCTGGGGGCCCTAGAAGGGTCCTAGAATGCCCTAAGGGGGTCCCAGGGGGCTCTAGAGGGTTCCTCGTGGTCCTAGAAGGGTCCTAGAAAGCCCTAGAAGGGTCCCAGGGGACTCTGGAGTGTTCCTGGTGATTCTAAAAGGGTCCAAGAAAGCCCTAGAAGGGTCCCAGAGGGCTCTAGAGGGTACCCGTGGGTCCTAGGAGGGTCCTAGAAGGCCCTAAAAGGGTCCCAGGGGGCTCTAGAGGGTCCCTGGGGGTACTAGAAGAGTCCTAGAAGGCCCTAAGTGGGTCCTAGGGGGCTCTAGAGGGCTCCTGGTGGTCCTAGAAGGGTCCTAGAAGGCCCTAAAGGGGTCCCAGGGGGCTCTATGGGTTTCCTGGGGCTCATAGAATGGACCTAGAAGGCCCTAAGTGGGTCCCAGGGGGCTCTAGAGGGTCTCTGGTGGACCAAGAAGTGTCCAAGAAGGCCCTTAAGTGGTCCCACAGGTCTCTAGATGGTTACTCGTGGCCCTAGAAGGCCCTTAAGTCATCCCACGGGTCTCTAGATGGTTACTCGTGGTCCTAGAAGACCCCTAGATGGCCCTAAGTGGGTCCCAGGGTGCTCTAGAGGGTTCCCCGGGGTCTTACCATGGTCCTAGAAGGCCCTAAGCGGGACCCAGGGGGCTCTAGATGGTTTCCTCGTGGTCCTAGAGGAGTCCTAGAAGGCCCTAAGAGTGTCACAGGGGGCTCTAGAGGGTTCCTGGTGGTCCGAGAAGGGTCCTAGAAGGCCCTAAGGGGGTCACAGGGGGCTCTAGAGGGTTCCTGGTGACCCTAGAACGGTACTAGAAGGCCCTAAGGTGGTCCCAGGGGGTTCTAGAATATTCCTGGGGTCCTAGAAGGGTCCTAGAATGCTCTAAGGTTTCCCAGGGGGCTCTAGATGGTTCCAGAGAGTCTTAAAATGGTCCTAGAAGGCCCTAAGTGGGTCCCAGGGGGCTCTAGAGGGTCCCTGCTGGCACTAGAAGGGCCCTAGAAGGCCCTAAGGGGGTCCCAGAGGGCTCTAGAGGGTTCCTCGTGGTCCTAGAAGGGTCCTAGAAGGCCCTAAGGGGGTCTCAGGAAGCTCTAGAGGGTTTCTGGGGCTCCTAGAAGGGTTCTAGAAGGCTCAAAGTGTAACCAGGGGGCTCTAGAAGGTCTCTGGGGGCCCTAGAAGGGTACTAGAAGGCACTAAAGAGGACCCAGGGTGCTCTGGAGGGTTCCCCGGGGTCTTACCATGGTCCTAGAAAGCCCTAAGTGGGTCTCAGGGGGCTCTGGAAGTTTTCTCGTGGTCCTAGAAGGGTCCTAGAAGGTCCTTAAGGGGTCCAAGGGATCTCTAGAGGGTTCCTGGTGACTCTAGACGTGTCCTAGAAAGCCCTAGAAGGGTCCCAGGGGGCTCTAGAGGGTACCCGCAGGTCCTAGAATGGTCCTAGAAGGCTCTAAGCGGTCCCAGGGGGCTCTAGAGGGTCCCTGGAGGACCTAGAAGTGTCCTAGAAGGCCCTTAAGGGGTCCCACGGGGCTCTAGAGGGTTCCTGTGGGTCCTAGAGGGTCCTAGATGGCCCTAAGTGGGTCCCAGGGGGCTCTAGAGGGTTCCTCATAGTCCTAGAAGGGTCCTAGTAGGCCCTAAGGCAGTCCCAGTGGGTTCTAGAGGGTCCCTGGGGTCCCTAGAAGGGTCCTAGAAGGCCCTAAAGGGGACCCAGGGGGCTCTAGAGGGTTCCCCAGGGTCTTACACTGGTCCTAGTTGGCCCTAAGGGGGTCCCAGGGGGCTCTAGATTGTTTCTCGTGGTCCTAGAAGGGTCCTAGAAGGCCCTAAGGGGGGCCAGTGGGCTCTAGAGGGTCCCTGGGGGTCCAAGAAGGGTTCTAGAAGGCCCTAAGGGGGTCCTAGGTGGCTCTAGAGGGTTCCTCGTGGTCATAGAAGGGTCCTAGAAGGTCCTAAGCGGGTCTCAGGGGGCTCTAGAGGGTTCCTCGTGGTCCTAGAAGTGTCCTAGAAGGCCCTAAGTGTGTTCCAGATGTCTCTATAGGGTTCCTCGTTGTCCTAGAAGTGTCCTAGGAGGCTCTAAGGCATCCCAGTGGGCTCTAGAGGGTCTCTGGTGTCCCTAGAAGCGTCCTAGAAGGCACTAAGTGGGTCCCAGGGAGCTATAGATGGTTTCTCGTGGTCCTAGAGGGGTCCCAGGGGGCTCTAGAGGGTTCCTGGTGACTCTAAAAGTGTCCAAGAAAGCCCTAGAAGGGTCCCAGGGTGCTCTAGAGGGTTCCTGGTGATTCTAAAAGGGTCCTAGAAAGCCCTAGAAGGGTCCCAGAGGGTTCTAGAGGGTTCCTCGTGGTCCTAGAAGGGTCTTAGAAGGCCCTAAGGCGTCCCAGTGGGCTCTAGAGAGTTCCTCGTGGTCCTGGAAGGGTCCTAGAAGTCTCTAAGGGGTCCCAGTGTGCTCTAGAGGGTCCCTGGGGGCCCTAGAAGGGTCCTAGGAGGCCCTAAGTGGGTCCCAGGGGGCTCTAGAGGGTTCCCTGGGGGCTTACAATGATCCTAGAAGGCCCTACGGGAGTCCCAGGTGGCTCTAGAGGGTTTCTCGTGGTCCTAGAAGGGTCCTAGAAGGCCCTAAGTGGGTCCCAGTGGGTTCTAGAGGGTCCCTGGGGGGCCCTAGAAGGGTCCAAGAAGGCCCTAAAGAGGTCCCAGGTGGCTCTAGAGGGATTCTCATGGTCCTAGATGGGTCCTAGAAGGCCTTAAGGGGTCCCAGGGGGCTCTAGATGGCTCCTTGTGGTCCTAGAAGGGTCTTAGAAGGCCGTAAAGGGGTTCCAGGGGGCTCTAGATATCTTTAGATTGGATCTGGGGGGCTCTAGAAGGGTCTGGGGGCTTTTAGAAGGGATGTAAGAAGCTCTAGAAGGGTTCAGGGTCTGTTTGAAGCTCTCTGGGGGGCTCTAGAAGGGTCTGGGTTCTTTTAGAATGGGCGTGAGAAGCTCTTGAAGGGTCCAGGTGCCTTTAGAATGTCTCTGGGGGGCTCTAGATGGGTCTGGGGGCTTTTAAAAGGGTCATGAGAAGCTCTAGAATGGTCCAGGGGCCTTTAGAAGGTCTCTGGGGTGCTCTAGAAGGGTCTGGGGGCTTTTAGAAGGGACGTGAGAAGCTCTAGAAGGGTCCAGGGACCTTTAGAAGGTCTCTGGGGGGTCCAGAGGGGTCTGGGGGCCTTTAGAATTGTCCAGATGGGCTCTAGAAGGGTCTTGGCACTTTTAGAAGGGACCCAGGGGGCTCTAGAAGGGTCCAGGGGCTTTTAGAAGGGACGTGAGAAGCTCTAGAAGTTAGGGGTTAGTGTTAGGGTTAGGGTCATTAGGGTTAGGGTTAGGATTTGGGTTAGGGTTAGGGGTTATGGATAGGGGTATAGGGTTAGGGTTAGGGTTAGGGTCATTAGGGTTAGAGTTAGGGGTTAGGGGTTAGGGGTTATGGTTAGGGTTAGGGTTTAGGGTTAGGGTTTAGGGTTAGGGTTAGGGTTAGGGGTTAGGGTTAGGGTCATTAGGGTTAGGGTTAGGGTTAGGGTTAGGTTTAGGGTTAGGTTTAGGGGTAAGGGTTAGGGTTAGGGTTAGGGGTTAGGGTTTAGGCTTAGTGTTAGGGGTTAGGGTTAGGGTTAGGGGTTAGGGTTAGGGTTAGGTTAGGGTTAGATTAGGGTTAAGGTTAGGGTTAGGGTCATAAGGGTTAGGGTTATGGTTAGGGTTAGGGTTATGGTTAGGGGTTAGGGTGAGGGTTAGAGTTTAGGGTCATTAGGGTTAGGGTTAGGGGTTAGGGTTTATGGTTAGGGTTAGGGTCAGGGTTGGGTTAGGGTTAGGGTTATGATTAGGGTTAGGGTTAGGGTTAGGGTTAGGGGTTAGGGTTAGGGTTAGGGTTAGGGTTAGGGTTTAGTGTTATGTGCTTAGGGTTACGGGGTTAGGGTTACTTGGTTAGGGTTACAGTTAGGGTTAGGGTGTTAGGGATTAGGGTTAGGGGGATAGGGATTAGGGTTATGGTTATCCGGTTAGGGTCAGGGTTGGGGATAGGGGGTTAGGGTTAAGTGTTAGGGTTAGGGGATTAGTCCTTCTAGAGCCCCTCTAGACAAATCTAAAGGCCTCTAGACCCTTCTAGAGGCCCCCAGAGTCCTTCTAAAGGCCCCCAGATGTCTCTAAAGACCGCCAGAGCCCTTCTAAAGGCCCCCACACCCTCCTAGAGCTCCACTGGACCCTTCTAAAAGCCCCCAGACCCTTCTAGAGCACCTGACATCCATTCTAAAAGACCCCAGACCATTCTAGCACCCACCGGGGCCCTTCTAAAAGTGTCAAGACCATTCTAGAGCCCTTCTGGACCATTCTAAAGGCCCCCAGACCATTCCAGACTCCCCAGAGCCCTTCTAAAGGCCCCTGGACCCTTCCAGAGCTTCTCACGTCCCTTCTAAAAGCCCCCAGACCCTTTGAGTGCCCCCCAGAGACCTTCTAAAGGCCCCTGGACCCTTCTAGAGCTTCTCACGTCCCTTCTAAAAGACCCCAGACCCTTCGAGAGCCCCCCAGAGACCTTCTAAAAGCGACCAGGCCATTCTAGAGCCCATCTGGACCATTCTAACAGCCTCCAGACTCCTCTAGAGCCCCCAGAACTATTTTAAAGGTCCTTGGACCCTGCTAGAGCTTCTCACGTCCCTTCTAAAAGAACCCAGACCTTTCTAGAGCCCCCCAGAGACCTTCTAAAGGCGCCCAGACCCTTCTACAGCCACTCACATCCCTTCTAAATGCCCACAGACCCTTCTAGAGCCCTCCAGAGACCTTCTAAAGGACCCTGGACCCTTCTAGAGCTTCTCACGTTGCTTCTAAAAGACCCCAGACCCTTCTAGACCCCCCAGAGACGTTCTAAAGGCATCTAGACCCTTCTAAATCCTCCCAGACCCATTCTAATGGACCCTAGACCCTTCTAGAGGGCCCCAGAGTCCTTCTAAAAGACCCCAGATCCCACTAGAGCCCCCCAGAGACGTTCTAAAGGCCCCTGGACCCTTCTAGAGATTCTCACGTCCTTTCTAAAGGCCCCCAGACCCTTCTAGAGCCCCCCAGAGACGTTCTAAAGGCCCCTGGACCCTTCTAGAGCTTCTCACATCCCTTCTAGAAGCCTCCAGACCCTTCTAGAGCCGCCAGAGACCTTCTAAAGGACCCTGGACCCTTCTAGAGCATCTCACGTCCCTTCTAGAGGACCCCAGACCCTTCTAGAGGCCCTCAGCGACATTCTAAAGGCCCCTGGGCCCATCTAGATCTACTCACGTCCATTTTAAAAGACCCCAGACCCTTCTAGAGCACCCCAGACCCATTCTAAAGGACCCTAGACCCTTCTAGAGCCCATCTGAACAATTCTAAAAGCCCCCAGACCCTTCTAGAGCCCCCCAGGGAGATTCAAAAAGACCCTGAACCCTTCTAGAGCTTCTCACATCCATTCTAAAAGCGCCCAGACCCTTCTAGAGCCCCCCAGATCCATACTAAAGACCTCTAGAGCACCCTGGGACCCCTTTATGGCCTTCTAAGACCCTTCTAGGACCACGAGGAACACTCTAGAGCCCTCTGAGAACCACTTAGGGCCTTCTAGAATCCTTCTAGGACCACCAGAAACCCTCTAGAGCCCCCTGGGACGCACTTACGGCCTTCTAGGACGCTTCTAGGACCTCGAGAAACAATCTAGAGCCCCCTGGGACCCCTTTAGGGCCTTCTAGGACCCTTCTAGGACCACGAGAAACCATCTAGAGCCCCATGGGACCCACTTAGAGCCTTCTAGGATCATTGTAAGACCCCTGGGAACCTTCTAGAGACCCCTGGGACCCCTTTAGTCCCTTCTAGGACCCTTCTAGGACCACCAGGAACCCTCTAGAGCCCCCTGGGACCACTTTAGGGCCTTCTAGGACCCTTCTAGGACCACGAGAAACAACCTAGAGACCCCTGGTACCCCCTTAGGGCCTTCTAGGACGATTGTAAGACCACGGGGAACACTCTAGAGCCCCCTGGGTCCCCTTTAGTGCCTTCTAGGATACTTCTAGGGCCCCCAGGGACCCTCTAAAGACCCCTGGGACCCTTCTAAAACCACCAGGAACCCTCTAGAGCCCACTGGGACCCCTTAGGGCTTTGTAGAACCCTTCTAGGACCACGAGGAACCCTCTAGAGCCCCCTGGGACCACCTTAGGGCCTTCTAAGACCCTTCTAGGACCCACAGGCACCATCTAGAGCCCCCTGGGACCCCTTTAGGGCCTTCTAGGACACTTCTAGGCCCTCCAGGTACCCTCTAGAGTCCCCTGGGAAAGCTTAGAGCCTTCTAGGACCCTTCTAGGAGCACCAGGAGCCATCTAGAGCCCCCTGGGACCACTTTAGGGTCTTCTAGGACCCTTCTAGGACCACAGGGAAACCTCTAGAGCCCCCTGGGACCCTTCTAGGGCTTTCTAGGACACTTCTAGATTCACCAGGAACCCTCTAAAGCTCCCTTGGACCCCTTTAGGACTTTCTAGGAGCCTTCTAGGACCACGAGAAACCTTCTAGAGCCCTCTGGGACCAACTTAGGGCCTTCTAGGACCATGGTAAGACCCCGGGGAACGCTCTAGAGCCCCCTGGGACCCCTTTAGGGCCTTCTAGGACTATTCTAGGGCCCCCAGAGACCCTCTAGAGCCCCCTGGAACCCCTTAGACCTTTCTAGGGCCCTTTTAGGACCACGAGAAACCATCTAGACCCCCTGGGTCCCACTTAGGGTCTTCTAGGAACATTGTAAGACCCCTGGGAACCTTCTAGAGACCCCTGGGACCCCTTTAGTGCCTTCTAGGACCCTTCTAGGACCACCAGGAACCCTCTAGAGCTCCCTGGGACCTATTTAGGACCTTCAAGGACCCTTCTAGGACCACGAGAAACAACCTAGAGCCAACTGTTACCCCCTTAGGGCCTTCTTGGACCATTTTAAGACCCCGGGGAACCCTCTAGGGCCCCCTGGGTCCCCTTTAGGGCCTTCTAGGACCCTTCTAGGGCCCCCAGGGACCCTCTAGAGCCCCCTGAGACCCCTTTAGGGCATTCTAGGAAACTTCTAGGACCACCAGGAACCCTCTAGAGCCCACTGGGACCCCTTTGGGCTTTGTAGAACCCTTCCAGGACCTCGAGGAACTCTCTAGAGCCCCCTGGGACCCCCTTAGGGCCTTCTAGGACCCTTCTAGGACCCACGGTAACCATCTAGAGCCGCCTGGCACCCACTTCGGGCATTCTAGGACACTTCTAGGTCCTCCAGTGACCCTCTAGAGTCTCTTGGGACCGCTTAGAGCCTTCCAGGACCCTTCTAGGACCACGAGGAACCCTCTAGAGCACACTGAGACCCCCTTAGGGCCTTCTAGGACCCTTCTAGGACCACAAAGAACCCTCTAGAGCCCCCTGGGACCCTTCTAGGGTTTTCTAGGACACTTCTAGAGTCACCAGGAACCCTCTAGAGCTCCCTTGGACCCCTTTAGGACCTTCTAGGACCCTTCTAGGACCACGAGAAACCTTCTAGAGACCCCTTGGACAAACTTAGGGCCTTCTAGCACAATTTTAAGACCATGGGAACAATCTAGAGCCCCCTGGGACCCCTTTAGGGCATTCTAGGACCCTTCTAGGGCTCCCAGAGACACTCTAGAGCCCCCTGGAACTACTTAGACCATTCTAGGGCACTTCTAGGAACCACAGGAACCCTCTTGAGCCCCCTGGAACCCCCTTAGGGCCTTCTAAAACCCTTCTAGGACCACGAGAAACCATCTAGAGCCCCTGGGACACACTTAGGGCCTTCTAGGACCCTTCTATCACCCCCATAGACCCTCTAGAGCCCCCTGGGACCCACTTAGGACTTTCTAGGACCACGAGGAAACCTCTAGAGCACCCGGGACCCATCTAGAGCTTTATAGGAAACTTCTAGATTCACCAGGAGCCCTCTAGAGCCCCCTGAGATCCAATTAGGGCCTCCTAGGACAATTCTAGGACAATGAGAAACCCCCTAGAGCCCCCTGAGACCCCCTTAGGGCCTTCTAGGACCCTTCTAGTGCCCCAGGGACCCTCTAGAGCACCCTGGGACCCCTTAGGGCCTTCTAGAACCCTTCTAAGACCACTAGGACCTCTCTAGAGCCACCTGGAACCTCCTTAGGGCCTTCTAGGACCATTCTAGGGCCCCCAGGGACCTTCTAGAGCCCCCTGGGACCCCCTTAGGGCCTTCTTGGACGCTTCTAAGACCACGAAGGACCCTCTAGAGCCCCCTGGGTCCCCTTTAGGGCCTTCTATGACCCTTCTAGGACCACGAGAAACCATCTAGAGCCACCTGGGACCTCCTTAGGGCCTTCTGGGTTATTCTAGGAACACATGGAACCCTCTAGAGCCTCCTGGGACAACTTAGGGCCATGTAGGACCATTGTAAGATGCCAGGGAACCCTCTAGAGCCCCTTGGGACCGATTTAGTGCCTTCTAGGACCCTTCTAGTGCCCCCAGGGACCTTCTAGAGCACACTGGGACCCCCTTAGAGCCTTCTAGGACCATTCTAGGAGCCCCAGGAACCCTCTAGAGCCCCCTGGGAACCCCTTGGGGCCTTCTAGGACCATTCTAGGACCACGAGGAACCCTCTAGAGCCCCATGGGACACATTAAAGGCCTTCTAGAACACTTCTAGAACTACAAGGAACCATCTAGAACCCCCTGGGAAATTTCTAGGATTTTCTAAGACCCTTGTAGAGGCACCAGGAACCCTCTAGAGCCCCCTGGGTCCCACTTAGGGCCTTCTAGGACCCTTCTAGGACCACGAGAAACCCTCTAGAGACACCTGGGACCCCCGTAGGGCCTTCTAGGATCATTTTAAGTCCCTGGGAAACTCTCTAGAGACCCCTGGGACCTCCTTAGGGCCTTCTAGGACCCTTCTAGGACCCCCAGGGACCCTCTAGAGCCCACTGGGACCCCTTAGAGATTTCTAGGACCCTTCTAAGACCACGAGGAACCCTGTAGAGCAACCTTGGACCCATTTAGTGCCTTCTAGAGCTCTTCTAGGACCACGAAGAATCCTCTGGAGTCCTCTGGGCACACTTAGGGCCTTCTAAGACCCTTCTAGGGCCACAAGGAACCCTCTAGAGCCCCCTGGGACCCCTTTAGGGACTTCTAGGACCCTTCTAGGACCATGAGAAACAATCTACAGCCCCCTGGGACCACTTTAGGGCCTTCTAGGACCCTTCTAGGACCACGAGAAACCCTCTAGAGCACACTGGGACCCACTTAGGGCCTTCTAGGACCATGGTAAGACCCTGGGGAACACTCTAAAGCCCCCTGGAACCACTTTAGGGCCTTCTAGGGCCCTTCTAGGACCATGAGAAACAACCTAGAGCCCCCTAGTACCCCCTTAGGGCCTTCTAGGACCATTGTAAGTCACTGGCGAACACTCTAGAGCCCCCTGGGTCCCCTTTAGGGCCTTCTAGGACCCTTCTAGGGCCCCCAGGGACCCTCTAGAGCCCCCTGGGACTGCATGGATCCTTATAGGACTCTTCTAGGAGTACCAGGAACCCTCTAGAACCCCCTGGGACCATTTTAGGGCCTTCTAGGACCCTTCAAGGACCACAGGGAACCCTCTAGAGCCCCATTGGACCCTTCTAGGGCTTTCTAGGACACTTCTAGAGTAACCAGGAACCCTCTAGAAGTCCCTTGGACCCCTTTAGGACTGTCTAGGACCCTTCAAGGACCACGAGAAGCCCTCTAGAGCCCCCTGGGACCCACTTAGACCCTTCTAGGTGCCTTCTAGGACCACGAGAAACCATGTAGAACCCCCTGGGACCACCTTAGTGTTTTCTAGGACCATTCTAGGACCACGAGAAACCCTCTAGAGACCCCTGGGACCCCCTTAGGGCCTTCTAGGACCCTTTTAGAACCACAAGGAACCCTCTAGAGCCCCCTGGGACCCATTTAGGGCCTTCTAAGACCCTTTTAGGACCACGAGGAACCATCTAGACCCCCCTGGGACCCCTTTAGGGCCTTCTAGGACGCTTCTAGGACCCAAGGGAACCCTCTAGAGCCCTCTGGGACCATTCTAGGTCTTTCTAGGACCCGTCTAGTGTCACCATGTACCCTCTAGAGCCCCCTGGGACCCTTCTAGAGCTTTATAGGAGACTCCTAGAGTCACCAGGAGCCCTCTAGAGCCCCCTGGGACCCACTTAGGGCCTCCTAGGACACTTCTAGGACCACGAGGAACCCCCTAGAGCACCCTGAGACCCACTTAGGGCCTTCTAGGACACTTCTAGTGCCCCAGGGACCCTCTAGAGCCCCCTGGGACCCCTTAGGGCCTTCTAGAACCCTTCTAAGACCACGAGGAACTCTCTAGAGGCACCTGGGACCTTCTTAGGGCCTTCTAGGACCTTTCTAGGGCCCCCAGGGACCTTCTAGAGCCCCCTGGGACCCCCTTAGGGCCTTCTCAGATGCTTCTAAGACCACAAAGAACCCTCTAGAGCTCTTTGGGACCCCCTTAGAGCCATCTAGGATCATTCTAGGACCACGAGGAACCCTCTAGAGCTCCCTAGGACCCCCTTAGAGCTTTCTATGACCCTTCTAGGACCACGAGAAACCATCTAGAGGCACCTGGGACCTCCTTAGGGCCTTCTGGGTTATTCTAGGAACACATGGAACCCTCTAGAGCCCCCTGGGACCCACTTAGGGCCTCCTAGGACCCTTCTAGGACAATGAGGAAACACCTAGAGCCACCTGAGACCCACTTAATGCCTTCTAGGACCCTTCTAGTGCCCCAAGGACCCTCTAGAGCCCCCCGGGACCCCTTAGAGCCTTCTCGCACGCTTCTAAGACCACGAGGAACCCTCTAGAGCAACCTTGGACCCATTTAGTGCCTTCTAGAGCTCTTCTAGGACCACGAAGAATCACCTGGAGTCCTCTGGGCACCCTTAGGGCCTTCTAGAACCCTTCTAGGACCCACAAAAACCCTCTAGAGCCCCCTGGGACCCTTCTAGGGCTTTCTGGGACTCTTCTAGGGTCTCCAGGAACCCTCTAGAGCCCCCTGGGACCTTTCTAGGGCTTACTGGGACCCTTCTAGAGTCACCAGGAACCCTCTAGAGCCTCCTGGGACCCGCTTAGGGCTTTCTAGGACCCTCCTAGGACCACGAGGAACCATCTAGAGCCCCCTGAGACCCCCTTAGAACCTTATAGGAACCTTCTACGACCACGAGGATACCTCTAGAGCGCTCTGGGACCCCCTTAGGACCTTCTAGGAACCTTCTAGGACCACCAGGAACCCTCTAGAGCCCTCTGGGACCCCCTTACGACCTTCTAGGAACCTTCTAGAACCCACAGGTACCCGCTAGATCCACCTGGGACCCACTTAGGGCTTTCAAGGACCCTTCTAGAGTCACCAGGAAGCCTCTGGAGCCCCCTGGGACGCTGTTAGGGCCTTCTAAGACCCTTCTATGACTTTCTAGAGCCCCCGAGGACCCTTCTAAAGGCTCCCAGACCCTTCTAGAGCCCCTCAGGACCCTTCTGAATGCCCCCAGACCCTTCTAGAGCCCCTCAGAACCCTTCTAGAGCCAGTCAGGACCTCTATGAAGGTTCCAAGACCCTTCTAGAGCCCCCCAGGACCAATCTGAAGGCCCTAGACCGTTTGAGATCCAAGTTGGACCCTTCTAGAGCCCCTCAGGACCCTTCTGAAGGCCTCCAGACCCTTCTAGAGCCCACCCAGGGCCCTTCTGAAGGCCCCCAGACCCTTCTAGAGCCCACCCAGGGCCCTTCTGAAGGCCCCCAGACCCTTCTAGAGCCGCTCAGGACCCTTCTGAAGGCCTCCAGACCCTTCTAGTTCCCCTGGGCCATTCTGAAGGCCCCCAGACGGTTCTAGAGCCACTCAGGGCCCTTCTGATGGCTTCCAGACCATTCTAGATCCCCCCAGGGCCATTCTGAAGGACCCTAGACCCTTCTAGAGCCCATCCAGACGCTTCTGAATGCCCCCAGACCATTCTAGAGCCGCTCAGGACCCTTCTGAAGGCCTCCAGACCCTTCTAGATCCCCCCAGGGCCCTTCTGAAGGCCCCCAGACCTTTCTAGAGCCCATCCAGACCCTTCTGAAGGCCTCCAGACCCTTCTATAGGGGTCCCAAAGAGCTCTAGAGGGTTCCTCAAGGTCCTAGAAGGGTTTTAGAAGGCCCTAAGGTGGTTCCAGGGGGCTCTAGAGGGATCCAGGTGGTCCTAGAAGGGTCCTAGAAGGTCCTAAGGGGGTCCCAGAGGGCTCTACAGGGTTCCCCATGGTCTTACAATGGTCCTAGAAGGTCCTAAAGGGTCCCAGGGGGTCTACATGGTTCCTAGTGGTCCTAGAAGGGACCTAGAAGGCCCTAAAATGATCCCAGGGGGCTCTAGAGGATTCTTCGTGGTCCTAGAAGGGTCTTAGAAGGCCCTAAATGCTTCCCAGGGGGCTCTAGAGGGATGCTGGTTGTGCTAGAAGTGTCCTAGAAGGACCTAAGTGGGTCCCATGGGGCTCTAGAGGGATTCAGGGACTCCTAGAAGGGTCCTAGAAGGCTCTAAGGAGTCCCAGGGGGCTCTAGATGGTTTCTCGTGGTCCTAGAAGGGTCCTAGAAGGTCCTAAGTGGGTCCCAGATGGCTCTAGAGGGTTCCTGGTGATCCTAGAAGGGTCCTAGAAGGCCCTAAGGGAGTCCCTGGGGGCTCTAGAGGGTTTCTCATGGTCCTAGAAGGGTCCTAGAAGGCCTTAAGGAGTCCTAGGGGACTCTAGAGTGTTCCCTGGGGTCTTACAATGGTTCTAGTAGGCCCTAAGGGGGGTCGCAGATGACTCTAGGGGGTTCCCCGGGGTCATACAATTGTCCTAGAAGGTCCTAAGTGGTCCCAGGGGGTTCTAGATGGTTCCTCGTGGTCCTAGAAGGGTCCTAGAAGGCCCTAAGTGGGTCCCAGGGGGCTCTAGAGGATTCCTCGTGGTCCTAGAAAGGTCCTAGTAGGCCCTAAGGGGGTCCCAGGCGTCTCTAGAGGTTCCCTGGGGGCACTAGAAGTGTCCTAGAAGGTGCAAAGGGGTTTGCAGAGGGTCTAGATGGTTCCTCGTGGTCCTAGAAGGGCCTTAGAATGCCCTAAAGGGGTCCCAGGGAGATCCAGAGGATTCCTCGTTGTCTTTGAAGGGTCCTAGAAGGCCCTAAGGGGGTCCCAGGGGGCTCCAGAGGGTTTTTCATGGTTCTAGAAGGGTTGTAGAAGGCCCTAAGGGGGGCCCAGTTGGCTGTAAAGGGTCCCTGGGGGTCCAAGAAGGGCCCTAGAAGGCCCTAAGGTGGTCCTAGGGGGCTCTAGAGGGTGCCTGGTGCTCCTAGAAGGGTCCTAGAAGGCCTTAAGGGGGTCCCAGGGTCTCGAGAGGCTTCCACGTGGTCCTAGAAGACACCTAGAAGGCCCTAAGTCAGTCCCAGGGGGCTCTAAATGTTTCTGGGGCTCCTAGAAGGGTCCTAGAAGGCTCTAAGGGGGTCCCAGGGGGCTCTAGAAGGTTCCTCGTGGTCCTAGAAGGGTCTTAGAAGGCCCTAAAGGGGTCCCAGGGGGCTGTAGAAGGTTCATGGGGCTCCTAGAAGGGTCCTAGAAGGCTCTAAGGGGGTCCCAGGGGACACTAGAGGGTCCCTGGGGGCCTTAGAATGGTCCTTGATGGCCCTAAAGCGTACCCAGGTGACTCTAGAGGGTTCCCTGGGGTCTTACAATGGTTCTAGTAGGCCCTAAGTGGGTCCCAGGGGGCTGTAGATGGTTCCTGGGGTCTTAAAATGGTCCTAGAAAGGCCTAAGTGGTTCCCAGGGGGCTCTAGAAGGTTTCTCGTGGTCCTACAAGGGTCACAGAAGGTCGTAAGCGGGTCTCAGGGGGCTCTAGAGGTTTCCTCGTGGTCCTAGAAGGGTTCTAGAAGGCCCTAAGTGGGTCCCAGGGGGCTCTAGAAAGTTCTTCATGGTCCTAGAAGGGCCCTAGAAAGTCCTAAGAGGGTCCCAGAGGGCACTCTACGGTTCCTGGTGGTCCTAGAAATGTCCTAGAAGGCCCTAAAGGGTCCCAGGGGGATCTAGAGGGTTCTTCGAGGCCCTAGAAGGGCCCTAGAAGGCCCTAAGTGGGTCCCAGGGGGCTCTAGAGAGTTCCTCGTGGTCCTAGAAAGGTCCTACAAGGATCTAAGTGGTCCCACGAGGCTCTAGAGGGTTCCCCGGGGTCTTACAATGATCCCAGAAGGCCCTAAGTGGGTCCCAGGGAGCTCTAGATGGTTTCTTGTGGTCCTAGAAGCGTCCTTGTAGGGCTTAAGGGGGTCCCAGTGGGCTCTAGAGAGTTCCTCGTGGTCCTAGAAGGGTGCTAGAAGGCCCTAAGTGGGTCCCAGAGGGCTCTAGAGGGTTCCAGGGGGCACTAGAAAGGTCCTAGATGGCCCTAAGTGGGTCCCAGGGGGTTCTAGAAGGTTCCTGGTGTCCTAGAAGGGTCCTAGAATGCTCTAAGTGGTCTTAGGGTGCTCTATATTGATCTCTGGAGTCTTAAAATTGTCCTAGAAAGCCCTAAAGTGGTCCCAGGGGGCTCTAAAGGGTCCCTGGGGGCACTAGAAGGGTCCTAGAAGGCCCTAAGGGGGTCCCAGTGGGCTCTAGAAGGTTCCTCGTGGTCCTAGAAGGGTTCTAGAATGCTCTAAGATGAACCAGGGGGCTCTAGAAGGTCCCTGGGTCCCTAGAAGGGTACTAGAAGGCTCTAAAGAGGACCCAGGGTGCTCTAGATGGTTCCCCGGGGTCTTACCATGGTCCTAGAAGGCCCTAAGTGGGTCCCGGGGGCTCTAGCTGGTTTCCTCGTGGTCCTAGAAGAGTCCTAGAAGGCCCTAAGTGGGTCCCGGGGGCTCTAGCTGGTTTTCTCGTGGTCCTAGAAGAGTCCTAGAAGGCCCTAAGAGGGTCCCAGGGGGCTCTAGAGGGTTGCTGGTGGTCCGAGAAGGGTCCTAGAAGGCTCTAAGGGGGTCCCAGGGGGTCCTAGAAGGTTCCTCGTGGTCCTAGAAGAATCCAAGTATGCTCTAAGGGGTCCCAGGTGGCTCTAGATGGTTCCCCGGAGTCTTAAAATGGTCCTAGAAGGCCCTAAGTGTATCCCAGGGGGCTCTAGAGGGTTTCTCGTGGTCCTAGAAGGTTCCTAGAAGGCCCTAAGGGGGTCCCAGGGAGCTCTAGAGGGCCCCTGGGGGCACTAGAAGGGTCCTAGGAGGTCCTAAGGGGGTCCCAGGGGGCTCTAGAGGGTTCCTTGTGGTCCTAGAAGGGTCCTAGAAGGCCCTAAGGGGGTCCCAGGGGGCTCTAGAGGGTTCCTGGTGGTCCTAGAAGTGTCCTAGAAGGCCCTAAGTGGGTCCCAGGAGGCTCTAGAGGGTTCCTGGTGGTGCTAGAAAGGTCCTAGAAGGCTCTAAGGGGTCCCACGAGGCTCTAGATTGTTCCCGAGGGTCTTACAATGATCCTAGAAGGCCCTAAGGGAGTCCTAGGGGGCTCTAGAGCGTTTCTTGTGGTCCTAGAAGGGTTCTAGAAGGCCTTAAGCAAGTCCCAGGGGGCTCTAGAGAGTTCCTCGTGGTCCTAGAAGGGTCCTAGAAGGCCCTAAGTGGGTCCCAGAGGGCTCTAGAGGGTTCCTGGTGATCCTAGAAGGGTCCTAGTAGGCCCTAAAGACTCCCAGGGGCTCTAGAGGGTCCCTGGGGGCCCTAGAAGTGTCCTAGACGGTCCTAAGTGGGTCCCAGGGGGCTCTAGAGGGTTTCTCATGGTCCTAGTAGGGTCCTCGAAGGCTCTAAGGCATCCCAGGGGGCTCTAAATGGTCTCTGGGGGCCCTAGAAGGGTCTTAGAATGCCCTAAAGGGGTCCCAGAGAGCTATAGATGGTTTCTCGTGGTCCTAGAAGGGTCCTAGAAGGCCCTAAAATGGTCCCAGGGGGCTCTAGAGGGTTCCTGGTGATTCTAAAAGGGCCCAAGAAAGTCCTAAAAGGGTCCCAGAGGGCTCTAGAGGGTACCCGTGGGTCCTAGGAGCGTCCTAGAAGGCCCAAAAGGGATCCCAGGGGGTTCTACAGGGTTCCCCAAGGTCTTAAAATGGTCTTAGAAGGCCCTAAAGGGGTTCCAGGGACTCTAGAGGGTTCCCCGGGGTCTTACCACGGTCCTAGAAGGCCCTAAGCGGGTCCCAGGGCGCTCTAGGTGGTTTCTCGTGGTCATAGAAGGGTCCTAGAAGGCCCTAAGTTGGTCCCAGAGGGCTCTAGACGGTTTCCCGGGGTCTTACATTCGTCCTAAAAGGTTCTAAGGGTCCCAGGGGTCTCTAGATGGTTCCTCGTGGTCCTAGAAGGGTCTTAGAAGGCCCTAAGTGGGTCCCAGGGGGCTCTAGAGGATTCCTCGTGGTCCTAGAAAGGTCCTAGAAGGCCCTATGGGGGTCCCAGGCGTCTCTAGAGGTTCCCTGGGGGCACTAGAAGTGTCCTAGAAGGCGCAAAGGGGGTCCCAGAGGGCTCTAGAGGGTTTCTCGTGGTCCTAGAAGGGCCTTAGAAGGCCCTAAAGGGGTCCCAGGGAGATCCAGAGGATTCCTCGTGGTCTTTGAAGGGTCCTAGAAGGCCCTAAGGTGGTCCTAGGGGGCTCTAGAGGGTTCCTGGTGCTCCTAGAAGGGTCCTAGAAGGCCTTAAGGGGGTCCCAGGGTCTCGAGAGGCTTCCACGTGGTCCTAGAAGACACCTAGAAGGCCCTAAGTCAGTCCCAGGGGGCTCTAAATGTTTCTGGGGCTCCTAGAAGGGTCCTAGAAGGCTCTAAGGGGGTCCCAGGGGGCTCTAGAAGGTTCTTCGTGGTCCTAGAAGGGTCTTAGAAGGCCCTAAGTCAGTCCCAGGGGGCTCTAAATGTTTCTGGGGCTCCTAGAAGGGTCCTAGAAGGCTCTAAGGGGGTCCCAGGGGGCTCTAGAAGGTTCTTCGTGGTCCTAGAAGGGTCTTAGAAGGCCCTAAGTCAGTCCCAGGGGGCTCTAAATGTTTCTGGGGCTCCTAGAAGGGTCCTAGAAGGCTCTAAGGGGGTCCCAGAGGACTCTAGAGGGTCCCTGGGGGCCTTAGAATGGTCCTTGATGGCCCTAAAGCGTACCCAGGTGACTCTAGAGGGTTCCCTGGGGTCTGACAATGGTCCTAGTAGGCACTAAGGGGGTCCCAGGGGGCTGTATATGGTTCCTGGGGTCTTAAAATGGTCCTAGAAAGGCCTAAGTGGTTCCCAGGGGGCTCTAGAAGGTTTCTCGTGGTCCTAGAAGTTTCTTACAAGGCCCTAAAGGGGTCCCAGGGGGTCTAGAGCGTCCCTCGTGGTCCTAGAAGGGTCCCAGAAGGCTGTAAGTGGGTCCCAGGGGGCTCTAGAAAGTTCTGTGTGGTCCTAGAAGGGCCCTAGAAGGTCCTAAGAGGGTCCCAGAGGGCTCTCTATGGTTCCTGGTGGTCCTAGAAGTGTCCTAGAAGGCCTGAAAGGGTCCCAGGGGGATCTAGAGGGTTCCTCAAGGTCCTAGAAAGGGCCCTAGAAGGCCCTAAGTGGGTCCCAGGGGGCTCTAGAGGGTTCCTGGTTCTCCGAGAAGGGTCCTAGAAGACACTAAATGTGTCCCAGGGGGCTCTAGAAGGTTCCCCGTGGTCTTACAATGACACTAGAAGGCCCTGAGTGGGTCCCAGGGGGATCTAGATGGTTTCTCGTGGTCCTAGAAGGGTCCTAGAAGGCACTAAGGGCGTCCTAAGGGGCTCTAGAGGGTTTCTCGTGGTCCTAGAAGGGTCCTAGAAGGCTGTAAGTGGTCCCACGAGGCTCTAGAGGGTTCCCCTGGGTCTTACAATGATCCTAGAAGGCCCTAAGTGGGTCCCAGGGAGCTCTAGATGGTTTCTTGTTGTCCTAGAAGGGTCCTAGAAGGCCTTAAGTGGGTCCCAGTGGGCTCTAGAGAGTTCCTCGTGGTCCTAGAAGGGTGCTAGAAGGTCCTAAGTGGGTCCCAGGGGGCTCTAGATGGTTCCTGGTGGTCCTAGAAGGGTTCTAGAAGGCTCTAAGGGGAACCAGGGGGCTCTAGAAGGTCCCTGGGTCCCTAGAAGGGTCCTAGAAGGCCCTAAAGAGGACCCAGGGTGCTCTAGAGGGTTCCCCGGGGTCTTACCATGGTCCTAGAAGGCCCTAAGTTGGTCCCGGGGGCTCTAGCTGATTTTCTCGTGGTCCTAGAAGAGTCCTAGAAGGCCGTAAGAGGGTCCCAGGGGGTTCTAGAAGGTTCCTCGTGGACATAGAAGGGTCCTAGAATGCTCTAAGGGGGTCCCAGGGGGGTCTAGATGGTTCCCCGGAGATTTAAAATGGTCCTAGAAGGCCTTAAGGGGGTCCCAGGGGGCTCTAGAGGGTTTCTCGTGGTCCTAGAAGGGTCCTAGAAGGCCCTAAGGGGGTCCCAGGGGGCTCTAGAGGGCCCCTGGGGGCACTAGAAGGGTCCTAGAAGGTCCTAAGTGGGTCCCAGGGGGCTCTAGAGGGTTCCTTGTGGTCCTAGAAGGGTCCTAGAAGGCTTTAAGCGGGTCCCAGGGGGCTCTAGAAGGTCCCTGGGGGCCCTAGAAGGGTACTAGAAGGCCTTAAATAGGACCCAGGGTGCTCTAGAGGGTTCCGCGGGGTATTACCATGGTCCTAGAAGGCCCTAAGTGGTTCCAGGGGGCTCTACAGGGTCCCTGGGGGCGTTAGAAGAGTCCTAGAAGGCCCTAAGGGGGTCCCAGGAGGCTCTAGAGGGTTCCTCGTGGTCCTAGAAAGGTCCTAGAAGGCTCTAAGGGGCCCCACGAGGTCTAGAGTGTTCCCCAGGGTCTTACAATGATCCTAGAAGGCCCTAAAGGCTCCCAGGGGGCTCTAGAGGGTTCCTGGGGGCACTAGAAGGGTCCTAGAAGGTGCAAAATGGGTCCCAGAGGGCTCTAGAGGGCTCCTGGTGGTCCTACAAGAGTCTTAGAAAGACCTAAGGAGGTCCCAGTGTGCTCTATAGGGTTCCCCAAAGTCTTAAAATGGTCTTAGAAGGACCTAAAGGGGTCCCGGGGGCTCTGGAGAGGTCCCTGGGTTCTTAAAATGGTCCTAGAAGGCCGTAAGTGTGTCCCAGGGGCGTCTAGAACGTTTCTCGTAGTCCTAGAAGGGTTCTAGAAGGTCCTAAAGGGTCCAAGGAATCTCTAGAGGGTTCCTGGTGACTCTAGAAGTGTCCTATATAGCCCTAGAAGCGTCCCAGGGGGCTCTAGAGGGTTCCCTCTTCTCCTAGAAGGGTCCTAGAAGGCCCTAAAGTGGTCCCAAGTGGTTCTAGAGGGTTCCTGGTGTTCCTAGAAGGGTCCTGGAAGGCTCTAAGCGGTCCCAGGGGGCTCTAGAGGGTCCCTGGAGGACCAGGAAGTGTCCTAGAATGCCCTAAGGGGGTCACAGGTGGCTCTAGATGGTTACCGTGGGTCGTAGAAGGGTCCTAGAAGGCCCTAAAGACTCCCAGGGGCCTCTAGAGGTTTCCTGGTGGTCCTAGAAGGGTCCTAGAAGGCACTAAAGGGGTCCCAGGGGGCTCTAGAGAGTTCCTCGTGGTCCTAGAATAGCCCTACAAGGCTCTAAGTGGTCCCACGAGGCTCTAGAGGGTTCCCCGGGGTCTTACAATGATCCCAGAAGGCCCTAAGTGGGTCCCAGGGAGCTCTAGATGGTTTCTTGTGGTCCTAGAAGCGTCCTTGAAGGCCTTAAGGGGGTCCCAGTGGGCTCTAGAGAGTTCCTCGTGGTCCTAGAAGGGTGCTAGAAGGCCCTAAGTGGGTCCCAGAGGGCTCTAGAGGGTTCCAGAGGACACTAGAAAGGTCCTAGATGGCCCTACGTGGGTCCCAGGGGGTTCTAGAAGGTTCCTGGGGTCCTAGAAGGGTCCTAGAATGCTCTAAGGGGTCCCAGGGTGCTCTATATTGATCTCCGGAGTCTTAAAATGGTCCTAGAAAGCCCTAAAGTGGTCCCAGGGGGCTCTAAAGGGTCCCTGGGGGCCTTAGAAGGGTCCTAGAAGGGCCTAAAGGGGTCCCAGGGGGCTCTAGAGGGTCCCTGGGGGCACTAGAAGGGTCCTAGAAGGCCCTAAGTGGGTCCCAGAGGGCTCTAGAGGGTTCCTCGTGGTCCTAGAAGGGTCCTAGAAGGCCCTTAAGGGGGTCCTAGGGGGCTCTAGAGGGTTCCTGGGGCACCTAGAAGGGTTCTAGAATGCTCTAAGGGGAACCAGGGGGCTCTAGAAGGTCCCTGGGTCCCTAGAAGGGTACTAGAAGGCCCTAAAGAGGACCCAGGGTGCTATAGAGGGTTCCCCGGGGTCACACCATGGTCCTAGAAGGCCATAAGTGGGTCCCGGGTGCTCTAGCTGGTTTTCTCGTGGTCCTAGAAGAGTCCTAGAAGGCCCTAAGTGGGTCCTGGGGGCTCTAGCTGGTCTTCTCGTGGTCCTAGAAGAGTCCTAGAAGGCCCTAAGAGGGTCCCAGGGGGTTCTAGAAGGTTCCTCGTGGTCCTAGAAGGGTCCTAGAATGCTCTAAGGGGTCCCAGGGGGCTCTAGATGGTTCCCCGGAGCCTTAAAATGGTCCTAGAAGGCCCTAAGTGTGTCCCAGGGGGCTCTAGAGGGTTTCTCATGGTCCTAGAAGAGTCCTAGAAGGCCCTAAGGGGGGCCCCGAGGGCTCTAGAGGGCCCCTGGGGGCACTAGAAGGGTCCTAGAAGGTCCTAAGTGGGTCCCAGGGGGCTCTAGAGGGTTCCTCGTGGCCCTAGAATGGTCCTCGAAGGCTCTAAGGCATCCCAGGGGGCTCTAAAGGGTCTCTGGGGGCCCTAGAAGGGTCCTAGAACGACCTAAAGGGGTCCCAGAGAGCTATAGATGGTTTCTCGTGGTCCTAGAAGGCCCTAGAAGGGTCTCAGGGGGCTCTTGAGGATTCCTGGTGATTCTAAAAGGGTCCAAGAAAGCCCTAGATGGGTCCCAGAGGGCTCTAGAGGGTACCCGTGGGTCCTAAGAGTGTCCTAGAAGGCCCTAAAGGGATCCCAGGGGGCTCTAGATGGTTCCCCAAGGTCTTAAAATGGTCTTAGAAGGCCCTAAAGGGGTCCCGGGGGCTCTAAAGGGTTCCTTGTGGTCCTAGAAGGGTCCTACAAGGCTCTAAGGAGTCCCAGAGGGCTCTAGAGGGTTTCTCATGGTCCTAGAAGGGTCCTAGAAGGCCTTAAGGGGGTCCAGTGGCCTCTAGAGAGTTCCTCGTGGTCCTACAATGGTGCTAGAAAGCCCTAAGTGGGTCCCAGAGGGCTCTAGAGGGTTCCATGGGGGCACTAGAAGAGTCCTAGAAGGCCCTAAGGGGTTCCCAGGGTTCTCTAGAGGGTTCCCCGGGGTCTTACCGTGGTCCTAGAAGGCCCTAAGGGGGTCCCAGGGGGTTCTAGAAGGTTCCTGGGTCCTAGAAGTGTCCTAGAATGCTCTAAGGGGTCCCAGGTGGATCTAGAGGGATCCCCAGAGTCTTAAAATTGTCCTAGAAGGCCCTAAGTGTGTCCCAGGGGGCTCTAGAGGGTTTCTCGTGGTCCTAGAAGGGTCCTAGAAGGCCCTAAGGGGGTCCCAGGGGGCTCTAGAGGGTCCCTGGGGGCACTAGAATGGTCCTAGAAGGCCCTAAGGGGGTCCCAGGGGGCTCTAGAGGGTTCCTCGTGGTCCTAGAAGGGTCCTAGAAGGATTTAAGGGGAACCAGGTGGCTCTAGAAGGTCCCTGGGGGCCCTAGAAGTGTACTAGAAGGCCTTAAGTAGGACCCAGGGTGCTCTAGAGGGTTCCGCGGGGTTTTACCATGGTCCTAGAAGGCCCTGAGTTGGTCTCAGGGGGCTCTAGAGGGTTCCTCATTGTCCTAGAAGTGTCCTAGAAGGCCCTAAGTTTTTCCAGGGGGCTCTAGAGGGTACCTGGGGGTTCTAGAAGAGTCCTAGAAGGCCCTAAGTGTGTCCCAGGGAGCTCTAGAGGGTTCCTTGTAGTCCTAGAAGGTACCTAGAAGGCCCTAAGTGGGTCCCAGGGGGCTCTAGAGGGTTCCTTCTGGTCCTAGAAGGGTCCTAGAAGGCTCTAAGTGGTCCCACGAGGTCCAGAGGCTTCCCCAGGGTCTTACAATGATCCTAGAAGGCCCTAAGGGAGTCCCAGGGGGCTCTAGAGCGTTTCTCGTGGTCCTAGAAGGGTTCTAGAAGGCCTTAAGCAAGTCCCAGGGGGCTCTAGAGAGTTCCTCGTGGTCCTAGAAGGGTCCTAGAAGGCCCTAAGTGGGTCCCAGAGGGCTCTAGAGGGTTCCTGGTGATCCTAGAAGGGTCCTAGTAGGCCCTAAAGACTCCCAGGGGGCTCTAGAGGGTCCCTGGGGGCCATAGAAGGATCCTAGATGGTGCAAAAAGGGGTCCCAGAGGGCTCTATTGGGTTCCTGGTGGTCCTAGAAGGGTCTTAGAAAGCCCTAAGGGGGTCCCAGGGGGCTCTAGTGGGTCCCTGGGGGCCCTAGAAGGGTCCTAGAAGGCCCTAAGGGGGTCCCAGGGGGCTCTAGAGGGTTCCTCGTTGCCCTAGAAGGGTCCTAGAAGGCTCTAAGTGGGTCCCAGGGGGCTCTAGATGGTTTCTCGTGGTACTAGTATGTTCCTAGAAGGCACTAAGGGCGTCCCAGGGGGCTCTAGAGGGTTCCTTGTGTTACTAGAAGAGTCTTAGAATGCCCTAAGAGGGTCCCAGGGAGATACAGAGGATTCTTCGTGGTCCTAGAAGGGTCCTAGAAGGCCCTAAGGGGGTCCCAGGGGGCTTTAGAGGGTTTCTCATGGTCCTAGAAGGGTCCTAGAAGGCCCGAAGTGGGGCGCAGTGGGCTCTAGAGGGCCCTGGGCATCCAAGAAGGGTCCTAGAAGGCACTAAGGGTGTCCCAGGGGACTCTAGAGGCTTCCTCGTGGTCCTACAAGGGTCCTAGAAGGTCCTAAATGTGTCTCTGTGGGCTCTAGAGGGTTCCTCGTGGTCCTAGAAGGGTCCTAGAATGCCCTAAGGGGGTCCCAGGGTTCTCTAGAGGGTTCCCCGGGGTCTTACCATGGTCCTAGAAGGCCCTAAGTGGGTCCCAGGGGGCTCTAGATGGTTTCCTCATGGTCCTAGAAGAGTCCTAGAAGGCCCTAAGAGTGTCCCAGAGGTCTCTATAGGGTTCCTCGTTGTCCTAGAAATTTCCTAGAATGCTCTAAGGCATCCTAGGGGCTCTAGAGGGTCTCTGGTGGCCCTAGAAAGGTCCTAGAAGGCCCTAAAGGGGTCCCAGGGAGATACAGATGGTTTCTCGTGGTCCTAGAAGGGTCCCAGGGGGCTCTAGAGGGTTCCTGGTGACTCTAAAAGTGTCCAAGAAAGCCCTAGAAGGGTCCCAGGGGGCTCTAGATGGTTTCTCGTGGTCCTAGAAGGGTCCTAGAAGGCCCTAAGGGGGTCCCAGGGGGCTCTAGAGGGTCCCTGGGCGTGCTAGAAGGGTCCTAGAAGGCCCTAAAAGTGTTCCAGGGGGCTCTAGAGCGTTCCTCGTGGTCTTAGAAGGGTCTTAGAAGGCCCTACGGGGGTTTCAGCAGGCTCTAGAGAGTTCCTCGTGGTCCTAGAAGGGTCGTAGAAGGCCCTATGGTGTGCCCAGTTGGCTGTAGAGGGTTCCTGGGGGTCCAAGAAGGGTCCTAGAAGGCCCTAAGGGGGTCCAAGGGGGCTCTAGAGGGTTCCTCGTGGTCATAGAAGGGTCCTAGAAGGTACTAAGCGGGTCTCAGGGGGCTCTAGAGGGTTCCTCGTGGTCCTAGAAGGGTCCTAGTAGGCCCTAAGGGGGTCTCAGGGTGCTCTAGAGGGTTCCTCGTGGTCCTAGAAGGGTCCTAGATGGCCCTAAATGGGTCCCAGGGGGCTCTAATGGGTTCCTGGGGCTCATAGAATGTTCCTAGAAGGCTCTAAGTGGTCCCAGGGGGCTCTAGAAGGACTCTGGGAGACCTAGAAGGGTCCAAGAAGGCCCTTAAGGGATTCCAGGGGTCTCTAGATGGTTAGTCGTGGTCCTAGAAGACCCCTAGGAGGCCCTAAGTGTTTCCCAGGGGTCTCTAGAGGGTTCCTGGTGGTCCTAGAAGGGTCCTAGAAGGCCCTAAAGAGGACCCAGGTTGCTCTAGAGGGTTCCCCGGGGTATTACCATGGTCCTAGAAGGCCCTAAGCGGGTCCCAGTATGCTCTAGAGGGTTCCTGGTGGTCCTAGAAGGGTCCTAGAAGGCACTAAAGGGGTCCCAGGGGGCACTAGAAGATTCCCCGGGGTCTTACAATGATCCTAGAAGGCCCTAAGGGGGTCCCAGGGGGCTCTAGATGGTTTCTTGTGGTCCTAGAAGGGTCCTAGAAGGCCCTAAGGGTGTCCCAGGGGGCTCTAGAGGGTTCATCGTGTTCCTAGAAGGGTCTTAGAATGCCCTAAGAGGGTCCCAGGGAGCTCTAGATGGTTCCTCTTGGTCCTAGAAGGGTCCTAGAAGGCCCTAAGGAGGACCTAGGGTGCCCTAGAGGGTTCCCCGGTGTCTTACCATGGTCCTTGAAGGCTCTAAGCGAGTCCCAGGGGGCTCTAGATAGTTTCCTCGTTATCCTAGAAGAGTCCTGGAACGCCCTAAGAGTGTCACAGGGGGCTCTAGAGTGTTCCTGGTGGTCCGACAAGGGTCCTAGAAGGCCCTAAGGTGGTCCCAGAGGGCTCTAGATGGTTTCTCGTGGTCCTAGAAGGGTCCTAGAAGGCCCTAAGTGGGTCCCAGGGGCTCTAGATGGTTTCTCGTGGTCCTAGAAGGGTCCTAGTAGGCCCTAAGAGGGTCCCAGGTGGCTCTAGAGAGTTCCTCGTGGTCCTAGAAGGGTGCTAGAAGGCCCTAAGTGGGTCCCAGAGGGCTCTAGATGGTTCCTGGTGATCCTAGAACGGTCCTAGAAGGACCTAAGGAGATCCCAGGTGGCTCTAGAGGGTTTCTCGTGGTCCTAGAAGGGTCCTAGTAGGCCCTAAGGAGTCCCAGGGGGCTCTAGAGGGTCTCTGGGGGCACTAGAAGGGTCGTAGAAGGTGCAAAGAGGGTCCCAGAGGGCTCTAGAGGGTTCCTGGTGGTCCTAGAAGTGTCCTAGAAGGCTCTAAGGTGTCCCAGGGGGCTCTAGAGTGTTCCTGGTGGTCCTAGAAGGGTCCTAGAACGCCCTAAAGGGACAACAGGGAACCCTCTAGAGACCCCTGGGACCCTTCTAGGGCTTTCCAGGACACTTCTAGAGTCACCAGGAACCATCTAGAACTCCCTTGGACCCCTTTAGGACCTTCTAGGACCCTTCTAGGACCACGAGAAACCTTCTAGAGCCCCCTGGGACCCACTTAGGGCCTTCTAGGACCATGGTAAGACCCCGGGGAACCCTCTAGACCCCCCTGGGACCCCTTTAGGGCCTTCTAGGACCCTTCTAGGGCCCCCAGGGACCCTCTAGAGCCCCCTGGAACCCCTTAGACCGTTCTAGGGCCCTTCTAGGAACCCTCTAGAGCCCCCTGGGACCCCCCTAGGGCCTTCTAGACCCCTTCTAGGACCACAAGAAACCCACGAGGTCCCCTCCAACCTCATTAATAAAGTCCACGCTGGGACCAGCGTCTCATGGTGTCACTGTGCAAGAACTGGGAGCACTGGGAGGGGACCCACAGGGCCGTTCTGGACACCTAGAGACCAACCCATGACTCATCTTCCAACACCAGGACCCTTGGGAGCCCCCTGGGACCCCCTTAGGGCCTTCCAGGACCCTTCTAGGTCCACCACGAAAACTCTAAAAGCCCCCAGACCCTTCTAAAGCCCCCCCAGGGCCCTTCTAAAGGACCCCAGACCATTCCAAAAGCTCTCAGGGCCCTTCTAAATGCCCCCAGACCATTCTAGAGCCCCTCGTGTCCCTTCTAAAAGCTCCTAGACCTTTCTAGAGCCCCCCAGGCCTTCCTAAATGCCCCCAGACCCTGCTATTGACCTCCAGGGCCCTCTAAAGCCACTTGGAGCTCTTCTAAAGGTCCCCGGGCCCTTCTAAAGGCCCCCAGACCCTCCAAGAGCTGCCCAGGGTCTATCTAAAGGCCCCCAGATGCTTCTAGAGCTCCCCTGAGCCCTTCTAAAGGAACCCAGACCCTTCAAGAGCCCTCCAAGGCCCCTTCTAAAGGCTTCTAGACCCTTCTAGAGTGCCTCTTGACCCTTCTAAAGGCCCCCTGACCCTTCTAGAGCCCCCCTGAGCCCTTTTAAAAGCTTCAAGACCCATCTAGATCACCTCTTGACCCTTCTTAATGCCCCCAGACCATTGTAGAGCCCCTCACATTCCTTCTAAGGGCCCCCAGACCCTTCTAGAGCCCTGCAGAGCCTTTCTAATAGCACCCAGACCATTCTAGAGCCCCCCAGGGACAATCTAAAAGCCCCCAGGAACTTCTAGAGCTCCCCAGGGCCCATCTAAAGTCCTCCAGACCCTTCTAGAACCCCCCAGAGCCCTTCTAAAGGCCCCCAGACCCTTCTAGAGCCTTTCAGAGCCCTTCTAAAGGCATCCAGACCATTCTAGAGCCCCTCTGGATGATTCTAAAGGCTCCTAAACCCTTCTAGAGCCTTCAAGGCCTCTTCTAAAGGCTTCCAGACCCTTCTAGAGCCCCTCATGTTTCTTCTAAAGGCCCTCAGACCATTCTAGCGCCCCTCCTTTCCCTTCTAAAGGCCCTCAGACAATTCTAGAGCTCCCCAGGGACCATCTAAAGGCCTCCAGATCCTTCTAGAGCCACTCTGGACAATTCTAAAGGCCCCTAGACCCTTCTAGAGACGCCCAGGCCCATTCTAAAGGCCCCTAGACCATTCTAGAGCCCCCCAGAGCCCTTCTAAGTGCCCCCGGACCCTTCTAGAGCTCCTCACATCCCTTCTAAAAGCCTCCAGACCCTTCTAGAGCCCCCCAGAGACCTTCTAAAGGCCCCCGGACCCTTCTTGAGCTTCTCACGTCCCATCTAAAGGGCCCCAGACCTTTCTAGAGCCCCCCAGGGCCCTTCTAAAAGTCCCCAAACCATTCTAGAGCCCAGAAGGTCCCTTCTAAACGGTAGGGCCCTGGGAGGCTCTAGAAGGGTCTGGGGTCCTTTAGAAGGGAAAGGAGGGGTGCTAGAACGGTCTGAGGGCCTTTAGAAGAAACATGAGGGGCTCTAGAAGGGTCTGAAAGCCTTTAGAAGGGGCCTTGAGGGCTCTAGAAGGGTCTGACGGCCCTTAGAAGGGCTCAGGGGGCACTAGAAGGGTCTGGAGTCCTTTAGAATGGCCCTGGGGGGGCTCTAGAAGGGTCTGGGGGCTTTTAGAAAGAACATGAGGGGCTCTAGAATGGTTTGGGTTAGGGCTAGGGTTAGCGTTAGGGCTAGGGTTAGGGTTAGGGATAGGGTGTTAGGGTTAGGGGGTTAGGGTTATGGGGTTTGAGTTACGGTTAGGGTTATGGTTAGGGGTTAGGGCATTAGTGTTATGGGCTTAGGGATAGGGTTAGGGTTATGGGGTTAGGGTTATGGTTAGGGTTGGGGGGTTAGGGGTAGGGTTATGGGTTAGGGCAACAGTTAGGGTTAAGGTTGGGGGTTAGGATTAGGGTTGCGGTTAGGGTTATAGGGTTAGGGTTAGGGTAAGGGTTAGGGCTAGGGGGTTAATGTTAGGTTTAGGGATTAGGGTTATGGTTATCGGGTTCGGGTTATGGGGTTAGGGGTAGTGTTAGGGTTAGGGGGTTAGGGTTATGGGGTTAGGGCTAGGGTTAGGTTTATGGTTAGGGTTAGGTGTTAGGGTTAGGGGGTTAGGCTTAGGGGTTTAGGGTTAGGGGTTAGGGTTGGGTTAGGGTCATTAGGGTTAGAGGTTAGGGTTAGGGTCATTAGGGTTAGGGTCATTAGGGTCATTAGGGTTAAGGTCATTAGGGTTAGGGTCAGGTTTCGGGTTAGGATTAGGAGTTAGAGTTAGGGTCAGGTTTAGGGTTAGGGGTTAGAGTTAGGGTCGCTGATGTGGGGTTCACAACAGAACACGCTCTGCTGCTGGCGGGGGAGCCAGTTGCGCTGCTGCAGCCCAAATCGATTAGGGTGGCTCTCTGCTGCCCCCGGGTCACCGACTCATGCTACCGCAGGCCGAGTCGTCCAACCGAGCTCTCTGCCGCTACGGAGCAACACAAACGCAGTATCGCAGCCTGAATGGATTAACCCGGCTCTCTTTTGCCATCGGGTGATGGAAATGCGGCACCGCTGCCCGGGTGCCCCGCGCGCACGGTGGAGCGAGAGAGCCAAGCTCTCTTCTGTCACTGGGCCACTTAAATAAAACGTGTTGGTGGTTTAATGAAAGTTTTTACGTAAGTAGCAAGGCGAAGCTTAATTTAAATTACGTAACTTAATTACACGTAAAATAATAAGACACTAACACACCATTTAGATAGAATTGAGTGCTGCTTAAACACCTTTGATCCGTCTCATACGGTAGCAAAATCACAGAGCCCTTGCTATTTGTCAGCAGCCAACGAAGCACCAAACTCTAAAGGGCATTTTCAACTCTGTCATTGATCCTCCCCTGGCCTTTTTCCTACCAGCATCCAGCCACATCTTTTGTGTAGTCATCAGGCTGAGAAGAACAATAAAGCTGTCACAGAGAAGCTAACCGTAATAGCAGACCCCAGACATAAGAGGAAAGGCTATGAAACTCCTGTATTTACATCAAGGACAGAGACAGCCTGTGCTTTTATCAACTGAGTTGTGGCCCTTCCTCTCACAGAGCTAACTCAATACGGTCACTGCTGCAACATCATTAGTCAGTTGCAGGGGTCTGTGAATCCCAGGCACGTGCCAAAATCAAGTCAGCTGGGGTCCCGTGCCTCTGAGTAACAAAGCACTTGGGTGGGGAGGAGGAGAGGGGAACAAAATACCCTAAAGCTCTGCCACTTCAGTCATCCTGAAGATAACAACACATGGATCTTTTCAGCAGCGCTTCTCTGACCAGAAGCTAAGAGGAACATTTCAGCCTGGCACTCTTATAAAGCCACCTGCGTACATAAAGAAGAGCTGACTTGTTTGAGAGGAACTAGGAGCCCTACAGACAGAGGATTATAAAAAAGGGCAGGAACTAGCACAAAGATTTTGAAACAGCAAGAGGAGCGGTAAAGGGGAATATCAAGATACAAAGTGAACAGAAAAGCTGGAACAGCAACAGCGAGAAATACAAAAGGATAGAGAAAGAAATAGAGGAATGGGAAAAGAGAAAGGAAGGCAAGGCACTCGCAGGTGCAGAGAAAGAACAAACGAACTCCAGGGACCAGGAAAAAGAAAAAAATGCAGATTGGGACAAAGATGGAAAAAGAAAACAAGAACTACGGACACAAGACAGATACTAAAGATTGGGGGGGGGCGGGGAAGAGAGAAAGCAGCACAGGAAAATAAAAGAGTAGGGGTGCAGGAATACCAGAGAACAAAAATTGTATTGCGGCACGGTAAAGGAAAGGAACCAAAAAGTCCAGCTCTAAATTGTTCACTACCTAGTCTCATCGCTGTCACAAGAGGCAGCATTGCGGTAAAAGCACACATACCATTATTCCTCGCAAGGAGGCTTTCAGGCATAGTAACAGCATCGTTCTTGCTGAAAATGTAAGGTAGAGTTAATAAAACACAGCTGCTCCCCAGGCCCTATTTATACCTTTGAGGGGGTTCGCCCCACCCTATTCACAGGTGATGTGTGTGAAGGCCTAGGGGGTATATAAGCCACAGGCCTTGGCTGGGGAGGTCATTCAGCCTCTGGCTCTCCTTGAGATCAGAGCTTTGCTGCTGTTTCAGCTCATTGTGGCTTTTGTTGAGGGTATGCTGGAACAGTAAGCTTTTTTTTTTTTTACAGCTCATGCTGCTGTGACTGCATTTTTTTCTTTTGTACGTAGGTGTGTGTTTGGTTTTAGGTCAGTACTTTTTGGTTTGGTGTTTGAGGGGGCATGATGTTTTAGCAGGTTTTTTTGGGGGGTTTGTTAGTTTGTTTGTTTGTTGTTTTTTTTTTTTCCTGGGTGTTTTGCCTTTGTCTAGGATTTCTGGTTATGGGGCAACTTGTGGCTCCTCCTCATTCTGTGTGATGCATTCATCCTAGAGTCTCTGCAGTTTGTAGCAGGCACCTCACGGGGGATAGTAATTTAGGTTTTGGTATATTAGCCTAGGGGGGTAACTTGATTCTGTAGGCTGGTGGAAGACAGAAGGGACCAGGGGAACCCTGGGAAAAGCTCAGAAGCGCAGCTCCCAAAGAACATCAACACAGAAGGGTCAAGGAGTTAAAATATAGGGCAGGTTCTGTTAGGAAGGAGCAGGGTTCCTCCTCTGACTCTTCAGGGGTGGAAAAGGGCTTTAACGGTTTGGAAGTGGGGAAAGGGAGATGGGTTCATCAGTTTTCCTCGGGTCGGTTGGGTGGTCAGATGTAAGTGTCATTCAGGTTTCTGTCGTTCTAGTCTCTCTGCAGTCGATGGGAGGTGACGATGAGGATGAGACATAAGGTATGGATCATCTGGACCCTCGTACAGCAATTGTCTGGTTTGCGCATCAGAGGAGTTTTATCTTGAGAAGTATTAGTTGCCCTAGAAAGTGTAATCTCTAGGACTCTGAGATCTCTGCTCCCTTGTACCTTCTACTTATTGCATTCCTCGACTGACATCTTTGCATCTGTCCTGCCTCCATCCATCTGAACATCAGAGACCTCGTTACTTAAAGGTACGGACTCGCTGCCTCTCTGCAGTGCAGGATTCTGTCCCCGTCTCCTGCATTTCTCAGGGAAGAGGCTGGTCATTGTTTTGACTTGTAACGGTTAGCAGCTGAGCAACTCTTCTTCATCCGGTCTGTGGGCACACAAACCTCCCTTATTTAGTAGAGTTTTGGGTTTTTCCTGAACTTACCAGTGAGGTTTGCTCTATTATTGCTCACAGCAGTTGTTACCTTGTCCCTGTTATCCATTGTGGGGGTTTTTTATGTTCATTGAGTTTCCATTTTAGGTCTAAAATGAGTCAAATCCCACTGCTGTGAGTTTTTCATTGGCTGACCGCCTCTATAATTCCAGTCTCCTTTGCTGTGTGGTGAGCATCCTGTGGTTTTAGGTCTTGTGCGTTTGCTCTTTTTGAAAACGAGTAGAGGTTATATTTTTTCAAGTTCTTTTTGTTCACTTCTGCCACTAAAGTCTGGTAACTTCCTAGAATTTGGATCTCCATGACTCATCTTTCAGAGGTAAGCAGATAGCATGGAATTTTGGGGTGCCGGTGAGGTAGTCTGGTTTATTCTCACCACTGTGGGGCTGACGGTGAGGAGGAAGTTAAGTATGTCTCGAAGAGGGAAGTAGTATTCGGCATCTCAGTTATGTATTTAACCTTTGGTTTGGCAGGTGCTCTGCGGACCACAGGGGCAACAGAAAGAGCACTTCAGATGAGCTGAATAGTAGGGAGAAAGAGCACGGGACAGGTTTCTCACAAGTGTGGTAGTTATGGTCTTAATGTAGTTACCCTGAGTGATAACAGCTGTAGCATCTGACACGAGGACGGCTGCAGAGCAAGTCAGTGGAACAACATGGCAGTGAGGCAGAGGAAGCGGTCCCGTGAGATGCTGACACTGATCAGCGCAGTGCTGACTGTCGGCACCGTTTTAGTTTTTCCTTTTGTTTTCTCGCAGATGGCAAAGCGGAACCGGGCAACTGTAGGATCATCCCAGGGAGCTGATGCTGTCGGAGCATTCTTTTTTCCTCCTGAGGATGTCTCCCGGTGGTCTGAAAGTTAAGTTGAGGGACCAGGGCTGGGGTGGGCTGTGGCAGAGGGAGCGGAGCTGGGAACGGCAGGGAGGGGTTTTAAAAGTAGCACAGGGGAGAGGGCGGTACAGGGAGAGTCTTCTTTGGGCAGGTGAAGGCAGAGGGGACTACTTCTCAGCCCAAACCCTGCCTGGGCAGGGCAGTTCCAGCCTGTGTCTGTTGTTGTCTAGTTTTTGTAGTCCACGTGTGGTGTCTTAAACTTTCTGCAGGTCTTGATGTTTTCTTGCTTTAAAGGCGCGTAGGATGTGCCTCAAGCAGAATCTCTAGGGTCTTGAATGCTTGTACTTGTCAAGGCAGTGTTGAATGGACACTGCCTTTCTTGCATCGTGCTCCTAAAATCCGGATCAGTCTTGCGTTTGGAAGAATCCACTCAGTTGTCTTTTGCTGCAGCCTCGCAGCCCACTTTGACATTTGGGATAGTTAGTCATCCGTTTTCTTGGATCCCTGTTCTGGGACTCGTTCCGTGCATCCTCTGCATCTTTAGGCCTTTAAAAGGGGCTTCTTGCCCATTCATCTTGCCAGTTGCAGCCATGTCTATTTGGAACCCTGCACGGTTCATGGCTTTTCCAGGGCTGCCGTAGGTTCTCCCTCGGAGCCCTGTCCATTGCCTTGCCCGCTGGCACGCGTGGTCCCGGAGTCCTCCTTGTCGCTGTGACTCTACTTTTGTCCCCGGTTCATGACATCTGTCTTGTGTGCGCTGGTGTTCTGTGTGTATTTGTGTCTGGTTGGAGCTGCTCTGCCCGGTGCGTAGAGGAGGCGATAACAGTCAGCCGAGGTAGAGTGGCCCGATTGCACGCTTAAAGTTTTGATGAGACTAGATGTTGCGGTCTAGGGGCGTCCATTACTTTGCAGAAGTAGCGGCCCTAGGTGTGGCGGGTCAGGAGGGTAGTTTATGCTAGTAGTTTCCGGGGCCACGGAGGGGATGACCAAAACTGCGTGGGAGAAGGCAGCGGGAGCGGTAGCGAAGGGGTTTGAACGTCAAGGGAGGGGAAGTTCACGTTTGGGTTTGGTTGTGGACTAGCTTTGCTTGGCTGTAATGCGCAGTACAGATGGTTTTGCTGAGATGAAGCAAGAGGTCTGGAACTGCGAGTTTTCACTGAGTGATGAGGTAACTTCTTTTTTTTTGTCTTTTTTTCAGATTCAGAGGGATGACTTGTGTGCCAAAGACTGTTGATGGGGTAGCGGGTAAAGTGTCATCGTGAGGTGAGTTGGCTGTGGTGTCGGTAGGGAAGTTGTAACTGGTGGCTGTACGATCAGTTACTGTGTGCCGGTTTTATTCCATGAAGTTACAATCATCCTTGCTGTTTGTATATTACAGGTGGAGCTCGAGCCTCAGCACAACCACAGAGGATGAGGGAAGCTGGGCATCTGAGCAGTCAAGGTAACGCAGTGGGAGATGGGCCTCGCTTGAGGCAGCCTGTGCTTTAGTGTAGTACATAAGCATGCTTTTTCTGTGGCAGGTGCCAAATACAGCCTCAGAGGGGTGAGGCTTCATGCTGACCTGTGGTCTGAGAGGTGAGGAGGTTGTTCAAATAGGTGCGTTAGAACCCCGTAGTACACAGCAACTCCATTGAACATTGGCCTTTGGTTTTGCAGATGCTGTGCGGTCCACTTTTAGAATGTGAAGAGCAGTTGAGGTGAAATGGACGGTAGAGAGATGGAGCACGGGACTGATTTCTCAGAAGCGCAATAGTGAATTTTCTGTCTACCTGAAGTGCCCCAGGTGGCGATGACTGCAGCATCCAATGTTTGAATTGGCACTGAACAGGCGAGCAGAATGCCTCGGCAGTTTTGCAGTGGTTGTAGTACAAGATGTTTGCAGCGAGCGGTGCGATGCTGGTTTGGCATTGTGTTTTCTGTCTGTTTTTTTTTTTTTTGCCGATTATAGTCCAGGACAATGTGACTGTGCAGGATTTTTCCAGTTAGTTGATGCAGTTTGAGTTTTTCTGCCAAGGATGGCTTCAGGCCCTCGGTCCTCAGAAAGTAAATGGGGCTGTGGTTTTGGGCCAGGAAGAGGGCATAATGTTGAGAATTGCAGGGAGGGGATTTAGCGTAGGGTAGAGGGTTGTGCAGGATGAATATGCCTCGTTACAAGGTTGGAGAGGGGTTTAATTTTCAGCCCCAAGCTAGCATGTGCCAGGCAGGGCAGTTCCAGCCTGTATCTGTCTCGTTGTTTAGACTACGTAGACTCTGCTGTGTCTTAAATCTTCTGCAGGTCTTGATGTCATCTTTGTGTTTGAGCCACGTGTCATCTCTGGACTCTTGGATGTCTGTTCTTAGTAAGGTGCCGATCGGACACTGCTTTTCTTGCATTGTGATCTTAAAGCGCAGATAGGTCTTGCCTTTTGGCAATTTGCGGTCAGTTTCGTATTGCATAGGCATTGCAGGACATGTCAGCATCCTCAGCCCTCGTTGTTCCATTTTCTTAAATCCCTGTTCTGGGACTTCTTCCATATATACTGTTTTGCATCTTTAAGCAGGGCTCAGCCTCACATCCTTCTAATTGTGGCTAAGTCTCTTTAAGGGGCCACAGTCTTCCATTTTTCAAGGGCTGACAATCTTTCTTGCAGCTCCCTACATCTTCTTGCCCAGTGCCAGCTCTCTTTTGAGAGTCATTCTTACTGACTTTCCTTTTTGTTTCTGCATCCCATCGTTGGTTTTCTGTGCAGAGTCAGTCTGTGCACGTTTGTATCTGGCTGGAGCTGCTCTGCCTGAGCTAAAGAAACGGTAGTTAGCAGAAGAATAGCAGTGAAATTCTGTCTTTAGATATTTCCATATAGTTAGACTTTGAAGGGTGAGGCTACACGGTGCATTACAGAGCAAGTAGTCATAGATATATATGGGGTGAGGAGAATTATTTTTGGTTGGTTGTGCAGCCACAGAGGGAATGACCAAAGTCATCTGAGATATGCTGCTGACGTGTCGGTAGGGCAGGTTAAATTCTCGGGGCAATAGATCTGGTGTGTACGGTTGTTAAGATTTGATTTTATCTTTTTTTTTTTTCTGCCTGGCTGTTGTGTGAAGAAGAGTTGGTATTCCTGAATCAAAGCAGCGTGTGGAATTGTTTAGTTATTCTTGAGTCTGGAGGTGAGTTATTGAATGTTGAGTTTTACAGGTGCAGAGGCATCGGGTCTGGCTGCAAAGGGTGACCATTGAATCGGGGGTAAATTCCCATAACCAGGTGGGTTGGCTGCTGAGTCAGCAGTTAGGTATTATTTGTACCTACACAGTTAGTAATTGTGTTTTGGTTATATTTTTTGTCTTTCAAGATACAGAGCAATGAGCAAAATGGAATACCGGTCTGGGAGCCATGTCAGTGAAGGACAGCAACGGTGAGTTACGTGAAGAAGCAGTTATTGCTCACATGTCTTAGTTTATGGATTCACAAGCCTTCCTTGCTGTTTGTGTATTACAGGTGGTGCGTAAGCCTGAAATTGAGAGGAGAAGATGGTGGTGCCCGAGGTGGGGAGCAGTTAAGGTAAGGGAGCAGGAGCTGGGGAATAAGGACAGTGGGCTGTCTTTGTTTTAGGGTAGTATCTGAGCAGGTGTGTTTTTGCTTTATCTTCTGTAGGTGCTACACGCAGCCTAGAGGGGTGAAGCTTCGCATAGACAAATGGTCCAAGAGGTGAGGAGGCTGTTGTCTGAACAGATGTCCAAGAGGCAAGTTTGACAGAGCAACTCAGCTGTGTGTTTCTCTTTTGTAGGTGCCACGTGGGCTGCCTTTGGAATGGGAAGAGTAGTTGAGGTCAGTCGGGTAGCGGGGAGGTGGAGCGTGGGCCTGTGGATTCGCCACAAGCGGGGCCCTGCGTAGTGTGGAGCTGACTGTTGACATTGTGTTTTTTGTTCTGTCTTCTTGCAGATGCAGAGGAACCCGGAGACTGCAGGATCATTCTTGACAGCGGATGCGGTTTGGGCTGCTTCTGCCAAGCATGGCTTCAGGCTCTCGGACCTCTGAGAGTTAAGTTGAGGGATTGGGGCTGAGGTTATGTTGGGAAGAAGGGAGGTGGTTTGTCCTAGCCAGGAGGGGTTTTAGCAGTAGTAGCATAGAGAAGAGTACTATGCTGGGACAGTCCTGTTTGGGCAGGTAAAGGCAGAGGGGCTTACTTCTCAGGCCGAAGATAGCATGTGCCGGGGCAGGGCAGTTCCAGCTGTTGTGTTGTTGATGTAGTATGTGTACTGTGCCTTGGGTCTTCCACAGGTCTTGATGCTCTCTGTGCTCAAGGCACACTTGGCCTTCATCTCTACGGTCTCTTTTTGCGTCCCTTTCCCCCCCCCCTTCTGGGACTTTTTTGCGTCCCTTCCCCCCCACCCCTTCTGGGACTTTTTTGCGTCCCTTCCCCCCCACCCCTTCTGGGACTTTTTTGCGTCCCTTCCCCCCCCCCCCCTTCTGGGACTTTTTGCGTCCCTTCCCCCCCCCCCCCTTCTGGGACTTTTTGCGTCCCTTCCCCCCCCCCCCCTTCTGGGACTTTTTGCGTCCCTTCCCCCCCCCCCCCTTCTGGGACTTTTTGCGTCCCTTCCCCCCCCCCCCCCTTCTGGGACTTTTTGCGTCCCTTCCCCCCCCCCCCCTTCTGGGACTTTTTGCGTCCCTTCCCCCCCCCCCCCCTTCTGGGACTTTTTGCGTCCCTTCCCCCCCCCCCCCCTTCTGGGACTTTTTGCGTCCCTTCCCCCCCCCCCCCTTCTGGGACTTTTTGCGTCCCTTCCCCCCCCCCCCCCTTCTGGGACTTTTTGCGTCCCTTCCCCCCCCCCCCCCTTCTGGGACTTTTTGCGTCCCTTCCCCCCCCCCCCCCTTCTGGGACTTTTTGTGTCCCTTCCCCCCCCCCCCCTTCTGGGACTTTTTGCATCTGTTACCTACATTTTAAGTCTTTAGGCACAGCTTCTTATATGTCCATCCTCCCACTTGTGGCCATATCCCTTTGGAAGGGGCTACTATTCCAGAACTGTTATTGAGTTCTCCTTGCAGTCTCTAGGTCTTCCTGCCCCATGGCATCTCTGGTCTGGGTGTCATCCTCCTTAGAGTCTTCTTTTCTATCTGGATTGCAATTGGTCTATCATGTGTGGTGTTGCTCTATGTGTTTGTCTGGCTGGAGCTGCTCTGCCCAAGGCAATGAAGTAATTGTATGGTTAATATGCTGACATGCTGAGTACTTGTAGTCTAGGGTCATACACTGCTGAACAAGTAGCCATAGGTGAAGCAGGTGAGGAGAGTAGAATTTTCCTGGCTACACAGCTGCAGTAGCGATGATCAAGGCTCTGGGGCTGAGCCATTGAAGCAGCAGCAAAGCAGTTTATAATCCAGTATGCTACTTATGGTGTGTGCGGTAGTTATGGTTACTTATGTGGGACTTAAGATTTGATGTGTCTGACTGTGTCTAGGGTTGAGGATTTGGGTGCATGGAGGTGTGTTTGTGAAGGTGTATTAGCATCTGGGTATGTGGAGGTGGGTGTCATTTAATGTTGTCTCTTTAGAGCTGGTATGTGGAATGGAGTGTTTTCCTTTGGAAGCAGTTAGGACCAAAAATTGAGAATAGATTGAAGAAAGCCCTGCTGGGATTTGTAATAGTTCTTCTCCCAGCTTGGTTTTTTTCCCCGGTCTCGGCCAGTCTGCGAGGCGATGTTCATCGCCAAGGTTTGGGTGTAGACTGACCTGGGGCCAGGTTTTTTTTAGGCAGGGCTAGATTTTGAGGTGCCCGGGAAAGCTGTTCCTAGGGAGCCACGGGGCCTAGGCAGGATGGCCTGTTGTGGCCGGCAGGAGGTTGACTGCATGGCTGGAGAATGAGGAGGGGTTTCTGGGGGAGGGTTTGTGTGTGTGGTTTGGGGGTGGTAGGGTTGCTTTTTGAGATTGTGTGTGTATGATGTTTTGCTTTGCAGGTACTTAGCTTTTTTTAAAAAAATAAAAATATTAGAATAAAAAAACCCCAGCTGGGGGATTTTTTTTTTTTCCCCCAGCTGGGTTTTTTTTCCCCAGTCCCGGCCAGTCTGCGAGGCGATGTTCATCGCCAAGGTTTGGGTGCAGACTGACCTGGGGCCGGGTTTTCTCCAGGCAGGGCTAAATTTTGAGGCACCTGGGAACGCTGTTCCTAGGGAGCCACGGGGCTTAGGCGGGATGGCCTGTTGTGGCCGGCAGGAGGTTGACTGCATGGCTGGAGAATGAGGAGGGGTTTCTGGGGGAGGGTTTGTGTGTGTGGTTTGGGGGTGGTGGGGTTGCTTTTTGAGGTTGTGTGTGTATGATGTTTTACTTTGCAGGTACTTAGCTTTTTTAAAAAATAAAAATATTAGAATAAAAAAACCCCAGCTGGGGGATTTTTTTTTTTTCCCCCAGCTGGGTTTTTTTTCCCCGGTCCCGGCCAGTCTGCGAGGCGATGTTCATCGCCAAGGTTTGGGTGCAGACTGACCTGGGGCCGGGTTTTCTCCAGGCAGGGCTAAATTTTGAGGCACCTGGGAACGCTGTTCCTGGGGAGCCACGGGGCCTAGGAGGGATGGCCTGTTGTGGCCGGCAGGAGGTTGAATGCGTGACTGGAGCATGAGGAGGGGTTTTTGGGGGAGGGTTTGTGTGTGTGGTTTGGGGGTGGAGGGGTTGCTTTTTGAGGTTGTGTGTGTAAAGTTCTGTGTAATTTTTTGCTTTGCAGCCAGTTAGCTTAAAGCTGAAAATAAGAAGTGTTTGGGACGGCCAGAGGAGTCGCTGTGGAGCTGCGCCTCGGGACGGCCAGAGGAGTCGCTGTGGAGCTGCGCCTCGGGACGGCCAGAGGAGTCGCTGTGGAGCTGCGCTTCGGGACGGCCAGAGGAGTCGCTGTGGAGCTGCGCCTCGGGACGGCCAGAGGAGTTGTTTAATGCACACAGTGATCATTGTGTCTAAATATGTAGTGTTATGTTGTGTCTACCTCTGTAGTCTTGTGTTACATTGTGTCACTGCACTGTTGTGTTGTGCCATGTTTAACATGGTGCTGTTGTTTTGCATTGCGCCTTGACTCTGTACTGTGGTGTTGCGCCTTGACTCTGTACTGTGGTGTTGCGCCTTGACTCTGTACTGTGGTGTTGCGCCTTGACTCTGTACTGTGGTGTTGCGCCTTGACTCTGTACTGTGGTGTTGCGCCTTGACTCTGTACTGTGGTGTTGCGCCTTGACTCTGTAGTCTTACAGTGTGTTTAATTTAGTACTGTTGTGTTATGCTGTAACTTTGTAGTGTTGCTTTGTGTTTAAGTTTCTACTGTTGTCTTGCATTATGTCTGAGTTTGTACTGCTGTGTTGTTCCCTAAGTGTGTACTCATGTATTGTGCCTGAACTTTGTGGTATTGCATTGTCCTTGACTTTGTACTGTTGTGATCTGACTTTGCTTATTGTATTGTATTGCTTGACTTTGTGTATTGCAGTGTGTTTGTCTTGGACTTTGTTGTATTGCACTGTGTTTGACTTTGTTGTGTTGCGCCCTAACTTTGTGTATTGCTCTGTGTTGGACTTTGTTGTGTTGCGCCCTAACTTTGTGTATTGCTCTGTGTTGGACTTTGTTGTGTTGCGCCCTAACTTTGTGTATTGCTCTGTGTTGGACTTTGTTGTGTTGCGCCCTAACTTTGTGTATTGCTCTGTGTTGGACTTTGTTGTGTTGCGCCCTAACTTTGTGTATTGCTCTGTGTTGGACTTTGTTGTGTTGCGCCCTAACTTTGTGTATTGCTCTGTGTTGGACTTTGTTGTGTTGCGCCCTAACTTTTGTGTATTGCTCTGTGTTGGACTTTGTTGTGTTGCGCCCTAACTTTGTGTATTGCTCTGTGTTTGACTTTGTTGTATTGTGCCCTAACTTTGTGTATTGCTCTGTGTTTGACTGTTGTATTGCGCCCTAACTTTTGTGTATTGCTCTGTGTTGGACTTTGTTGTGTCGCACCCTAACTTTGTATTCTGCACTGTGTTTGACTTTGTGTTGCGCCCTAACTTTGTGTATTGCTCTGTGTTTGACTTTGTTGTATTGCGCCCTAACTTTGTTTATTGCTCTGTGTTTGACTTTGTTTGACTTTGTTGTATTGCGCCCTAACTTTGTGTATTGATCTGTGTTGGACTTTGTTGTGTTGCACCCTAACTTTGTATTCTGCACTGTGTTGGACTTTGTATTGCGCCCTAACTTTGTGTTTTTTTCTGTGTTTGACTTTGTTGTATTGCGCCCTAACTTTGTGTATTGATCTGTGTTTGACTTTGTTTGACTTTGTTGTATTGCGCCCTAACTTTTGTGTATTGCTCTGTGTTGGACTTTGTTGTGTCGCACCCTAACTTTGTATTCTGCACTGTGTTTGACTTTGTTGTGTTGCGCCCTAACTTTGTGTATTGCTCTGTGTTTGACTTTGTTGTATTGCGCCCTAACTTTGTTTATTGCTCTGTGTTTGACTTTGTTTGACTTTGTTGTATTGTGCCCTAACTTTGTGTATTGATCTGTGTTGGACTTTGTTGTGTTGCACCCTAACTTTGTATTCTGCACTGTGTTGGACTTTGTTGTATTGCGCCCTAACTTTGTGTTTTTTTCTGTGTTGGACTTTGTTGTATTGCGCCCTAACTTTGTGTATTGCTCTGTGTTTGACTTTGTTTGACTTTGTTGTATTGCGCCCTAACTTTGTTTATTGCTCTGTGTTGGACTTTGTTGGACTTTGTTGTGTTGCGCCCTAACTTTGTATTCTGCACTGTGTTGGACTTTGTTGTGTTGCGCCCTAACTTTGTATTCTGCACTGTGTTGGACTTTGTTGTGTTGCGCCCTAACTTTGTATTCTGCACTGTGTTGGACTTTGTTGTGTTGCGCCCTAACTTTGTATTCTGCACTGTGTTGGACTTGTAATGTTGTTTTCATGTCTTGTAATTGAAAACATGCTGTCCCACTTTTTCACTAATAAAGGAATCAAAACCTCCCCTATTTCCATCTTAACCACTGCAATAAACTGTTTTCTTCTTGTGTTGTCAGAGTTTTTCTTGTTGCGCCTGTTGTTGTGGTGGTTCCTTTTCTTTCCTTTCAACTTTCACTTTAGTTTTCTGATTCAATTTTTTGAATCAGAGCAGCCCTAGAACATCACTTGGTCTCTGGGAGTAAAAAATAAATTTTTTATTTAACTTTAAAAAAAATTTAAAAATAAAAAATTACTCCCAGAGACCAACCCATGTTCTAGGGCTGCACCAGGCTGTACTCTTTATTATTTTTCTTCTTTTTATATATACTAGTATATAGGGGAAATTACCCTCCCCCACCACCTGTACACCCCCCACACACACCAAACACTCCCCCAAACATATACCTAATTACACCCCCACACAGCACCATACCCCCACTGAGCACTCCCCCACCCACTCACTACACCCTGACCACTCCACCCACACCACTCACCATTCTCCCCACCCACTCACCCTGACCCCTCCCCCGGACCCGCTCGCCCCGCCCCCTTGACCCCTCCCCCGGACCCGCTCGCCCCGCCCCCTTGACCCCTCCCCCGGACCCGCTCGCCCCGCCCCCTTGACCCCTCCCCCGGACCCGCTCGCCCCGCCCCCTTGACCCCTCCCCCGGACCCGCTCGCCCCGCCCCCTTGACCCCTCCCCCGGACCCGCTCGCCCCGCCCCCTTGACCCCTCCCCCGGACCCGCTCGCCCCGCCCCCTTGACCCCTCCCCCGGACCCGCTCGCCCCGCCCCCTTGACCCCTCCCCCGGACCCGCTCGCCCCGCCCCCTTGACCCCTCCCCCGGACCCGCCCGCCCCGCCCCCAGGACCCCTCCCCCGGACCCGCCCGCCCCGCCCCCAGGACCCCTCCCCCGGACCCGCCCGCCCCGCCCCCAGGACCCCTCCCCCGGACCCGCCCGCCCCGCCCCCAGGACCCCTCCCCCGGACCCGCCCGCCCCGCCCCCAGGACCCCTCCCCCGGACCCGCCCGCCCCGCCCCCAGGACCCCTCCCCCGGACCCGCCCGCCCCGCCCCCAGGACCCCTCCCCCGGACCCGCCCGCCCCGCCCCCAGGACCCCTCCCCCGGACCCGCCCGCCCCGCCCCCAGGACCCCTCCCCCGGACCCGCCCGCCCCGCCCCCTGACCCCTCCCCCGGACCCGCCCGCCCCGCCCCCTGACCCCTCCCCCGGACCCGCCCGCCCCGCCCCCTGACCCCTCCCCCGGACCCGCCCACTGGCCCTGACCCCGCCCCCAGATCCACCCACTCACCCCGCCCCCGGGACCCCTCCCCCGGACCCACTCGCCCCGCCCCCTGGACCCCTCCCCCGGACCCGCTCGCCCCGCCCCCTGGACCCCGCCCCCTCGCCCCTCCCCCAGACGCGCCCCCCGGACCCACCCCTACATATCCCAAATGACACCCAGTAATTAATTAAACAAACAATTACCTAATTATTCAATTAATTATGCAAATTAGGTCAAAAAAATTTTTTTACCACCACACCTGAACAAAACCCATACCCCAACACATAACAAAAAACCACACCCACCCCTTCTCACCCCACCCCCTGCATCAACACACCCCCTCCTCACCCCGCCCCCTTGCCTCACCACACCCCCTACATCTCCCCACCCCCTTACATCACCACGCCCCCTCTCCCCACCCACTTATGGTACCACGCCCCCTACGTGGCCACACCCCCTCATATGACCACACCCCTAATGACCACACCCACTTAAGGTTAGGGTTACATTACTAGGGTTTAGGGTTACACATTAACTGTTACAGTTTTAGGGTTTACAGTTTTAGTGAATATAAGTAGGGTGTAATTAGGGTTAGCATTTTAATGTTGACGGTTAGGATCATCAAAATTAGGATGCAGTTAGGGGGTTTGCAGTTCTGGTTACATATTAGGGGTTAGGGGTTTGGAATTAGGGTTTTAGGGGTTAGGAGGTTGGGGGTTAGGGGGTTAGGGTTCAGGTTGGGGTTAGGGTTTACAGTTAGGGTTTACAGTTAGGGGTTACGGTCATTAGAGTTAGGGTCATTAGGGTTAGGGTCGTTAGGGTTAGGGTCACTAGGGTTACAGGTTGGGGTTGGGGGTTGGGGTTAGGGTTAGGGGTTAGGGTTAGGGGTTAGGGTTAGGGGTTGGGGTTGGGGTTGGGGTTGGGGTTAGGGTTAGGGTTAGGGTTAGGGTTAGGGTTAGGGGTTAGGGGTTAGGGTTAGGGTTTAGTGTGAGGGTTAGGGTTAGGGTTTAGTGTGAGGGGTTAGTGTGAGGGGTGAGGGGTTAGTGTGAGGGGTTAGTGTGAGGGGTTAGTGTGAGGGGTTAGTGTGAGGGGTTAGTGTGAGGGGTTAGTGTGAGGGTTAGGGTTAGGGGTTAGGGTTAGGGGTTAGGGTTAGGGGTTAGGGGTTAGGGTTAGGGTTAGGGTTAGGGTTAGGGTTAGGGGTTAGGGTTAGGGTTAGGGTTAGGGTTAGGGTTAGGGTTAGGGTTAGGGTTAGGGTTAGGGTTAGGGTTAGGGTTAGGGTTAGGGTTAGGGTTAGGGTTAGGGTTAGGGTTAGGGTTAGGGTTTAGGGTTTAGGGGTTAGGGTTAGGGTTAGGGTTAGGGTTAGGGTTAGGGTTAGGGTTAGGGTTAGGGTTAGGGTTAGGGTTAGGGTTAGGGTTAGGGTTAGGGTTAGGGTTAGGGTTAGGGTTAGGGTTAGGGTTAGGGTTAGGGTTAGGGTTAGGGTTAGGGTTAGGGTTAGGGTCATTAGGGTTAGGGTTAGGGTCATTAGGGTTAGGGTTAGGGTTAGGGTTAGGGTTAGGGTTAGGGTTAGGGTTAGGGTTAGGGTTAGGGTTAGGGTTAGGGTTAGGGTTAGGGTTAGGGTTAGGGTTAGGGTTAGGGTTAGGGTTAGGGTTAGGGTTAGGGTTAGGGTTAGGGTTAGGGTTAGGGTTAGGGTTAGGGTTAGGGTTAGGGTTAGGGTTAGGGTTAGGGTTAGGGTTAGGGTTAGGGTTAGGGTTAGGGTTAGGGTTAGGGTTAGGGTTAGGGTTAGGGTTAGGGTTAGGGTTAGGGTTAGGGTTAGGGTTAGGGTTAGGGTTAGGGTTAGGGTTAGGGTTAGGGTTAGGGTTAGGGTTAGGGTTAGGGTTAGGGTTAGGGTTAGGGTTAGGGTTAGGGTTAGGGTTAGGGTTAGGGTTAGGGTTAGGGTTAGGGTTAGGGTTAGGGTTAGGGTTAGGGTTAGGGTTAGGGTTAGGGTTAGGGTTAGGGTTAGGGTTAGGGTTAGGGTTAGGGTTAGGGTTAGGGTTAGGGTTAGGGTTAGGGTTAGGGTTAGGGTTAGGGTTAGGGTTAGGGTTAGGGTTAGGGTTAGGGTTAGGGTTAGGGTTAGGGTTAGGGTTAGGGTTAGGGTTAGGGTTAGGGTTAGGGTTAGGGTTAGGGTTAGGGTTAGGGTTAGGGTTAGGGTTAGGGTTAGGGTTAGGGTTAGGGTTAGGGTTAGGGTTAGGGTTAGGGTTAGGGTTAGGGTTAGGGTTAGGGTTAGGGTTAGGGTTAGGGTTAGGGTTAGGGTTAGGGTTAGGGTTAGGGTTAGGGTTAGGGTTAGGGTTAGGGTTAGGGTTAGGGTTAGGGTTAGGGTTAGGGTTAGGGTTAGGGTTAGGGTTAGGGTTAGGGTTAGGGTTAGGGTTAGGGTTAGGGTTAGGGTTAGGGTTAGGGTTAGGGTTAGGGTTAGGGTTAGGGTTAGGGTTAGGGTTAGGGTTAGGGTTAGGGTTAGGGTTAGGGTTAGGGTTAGGGTTAGGGTTAGGGTTAGGGTTAGGGTTAGGGTTAGGGTTAGGGTTAGGGTTAGGGTTAGGGTTAGGGTTAGGGTTAGGGTTAGGGTTAGGGTTAGGGTTAGGGTTAGGGTTAGGGTTAGGGTTAGGGTTAGGGTTAGGGTTAGGGTTAGGGTTAGGGTTAGGGTTAGGGTTAGGGTTAGGGTTAGGGTTAGGGTTAGGGTTAGGGTTAGGGTTAGGGTTAGGGTTAGGGTTAGGGTTAGGGTTAGGGTTAGGGTTAGGGTTAGGGTTAGGGTTAGGGTTAGGGTTAGGGTTAGGGTTAGGGTTAGGGTTAGGGTTAGGGTTAGGGTTAGGGTTAGGGTTAGGGTTAGGGTTAGGGTTAGGGTTAGGGTTAGGGTTAGGGTTAGGGTTAGGGTTAGGGTTAGGGTTAGGGTTAGGGTTAGGGTTAGGGTTAGGGTTAGGGTTAGGGTTAGGGTTAGGGTTAGGGTTAGGGTTAGGGTTAGGGTTAGGGTTAGGGTTAGGGTTAGGGTTAGGGTTAGGGTTAGGGTTAGGGTTAGGGTTAGGGTTAGGGTTAGGGTTAGGGTTAGGGTTAGGGTTAGGGTTAGGGTTAGGGTTAGGGTTAGGGTTAGGGTTAGGGTTAGGGTTAGGGTTAGGGTTAGGGTTAGGGTTAGGGTTAGGGTTAGGGTTAGGGTTAGGGTTAGGGTTAGGGTTAGGGTTAGGGTTAGGGTTAGGGTTAGGGTTAGGGTTAGGGTTAGGGTTAGGGTTAGGGTTAGGGTTAGGGTTAGGGTTAGGGTTAGGGTTAGGGTTAGGGTTAGGGTTAGGGTTAGGGTTAGGGTTAGGGTTAGGGTTAGGGTTAGGGTTAGGGTTAGGGTTAGGGTTAGGGTTAGGGTTAGGGTTAGGGTTAGGGTTAGGGTTAGGGTTAGGGTTAGGGTTAGGGTTAGGGTTAGGGTTAGGGTTAGGGTTAGGGTTAGGGTTAGGGTTAGGGTTAGGGTTAGGGTTAGGGTTAGGGTTAGGGTTAGGGTTAGGGTTAGGGTTAGGGTTAGGGTTAGGGTTAGGGTTAGGGTTAGGGTTAGGGTTAGGGTTAGGGTTAGGGTTAGGGTTAGGGTTAGGGTTAGGGTTAGGGTTAGGGTTAGGGTTAGGGTTAGGGTTAGGGTTAGGGTTAGGGTTAGGGTTAGGGTTAGGGTTAGGGTTAGGGTTAGGGTTAGGGTTAGGGTTAGGGTTAGGGTTAGGGTTAGGGTTAGGGTTAGGGTTAGGGTTAGGGTTAGGGTTAGGGTTAGGGTTAGGGTTAGGGTTAGGGTTAGGGTTAGGGTTAGGGTTAGGGTTAGGGTTAGGGTTAGGGTTAGGGTTAGGGTTAGGGTTAGGGTTAGGGTTAGGGTTAGGGTTAGGGTTAGGGTTAGGGTTAGGGTTAGGGTTAGGGTTAGGGTTAGGGTTAGGGTTAGGGTTAGGGTTAGGGTTAGGGTTAGGGTTAGGGTTAGGGTTAGGGTTAGGGTTAGGGTTAGGGTTAGGGTTAGGGTTAGGGTTAGGGTTAGGGTTAGGGTTAGGGTTAGGGTTAGGGTTAGGGTTAGGGTTAGGGTTAGGGTTAGGGTTAGGGTTAGGGTTAGGGTTAGGGTTAGGGTTAGGGTTAGGGTTAGGGTTAGGGTTAGGGTTAGGGTTAGGGTTAGGGTTAGGGTTAGGGTTAGGGTTAGGGTTAGGGTTAGGGTTAGGGTTAGGGTTAGGGTTAGGGTTAGGGTTAGGGTTAGGGTTAGGGTTAGGGTTAGGGTTAGGGTTAGGGT